>NC_079441.1:46258401-46288401 GCF_903798145.1 Danio aesculapii | reverse complement strand
GAGGTTCTTCTAGTAATAGAGTTCAGGGTAGGTGGCTTTGAGGCTAGTGGGGAATTTGAACATCAAAAAAAAATGAAATGAAAAATGAATGAATTGAGGAATGGAGATAGTTGTATGGTTGGAGATGGATGGATTGATGGAGGGTTGGATGGATATCTGTGAACTGACATTTGGACATGTATATATGGACAGACAAAGAGAAGGAGAAGGATAGTTGGCCAAACCGAGATGAATGGACGAAGGACTGGAGATTGGAGGGTTGGAGATGGATGGATGGATGGATTGATTGATAGATATTAATGGATGAATAGATGGATCAATGAATTGATGTATGGATTTTTGTATGAATGGATGCATAGATGTGTGGATTGATGGACAAACATGAGAAGGATGGTTGGATAAAAGGAGATGATTGAATGGAGGAATGGAGATAGTTATATGGTTGGAGATGGATAGATTGATGGAGGGTTGGAGATGGATGGATGGATGTCTGTGAACCGACATTTGGACATGTATATATGGACAGACAAAGAGAATGAGAAGGATATTGGCCAAAAAAAGATGAATGGACGAAGGACTGGAGATGGTTAGAGGGTTGGAGATGGATGCATGGATTGATAGATATCAATGGATGGATGGATAGATGAATAGATTGATGTATGGATGGATGCATAGGGGGATGGAAGGATGGACAAACAGGAGAAAGAGAGTTGGACAAAAAGAGATGAATGAATGAAGCAATGGAGATAGTTGTATGGTTGGAGATAGAAGGATGGATTGATGGAGGATTGGTGATGGATGGATGGATAGATGGATGGATGGATGGATGAATGGAAGGATGGATATCTGTGAACTGACATTTGAACATGTATATATGAACAGACAAATAGAAGGAGATGGATAGTTGGCCGAAAAGAGGATAGATTGATAGATAAGATTGGGTGGATGGGTGGATGCATAGATGTATGGATGGATGGTTGCATAGATTGATGGATGAACAAACAGGAGAAGGATAGTTGGACAAAAGGAGATGAATAGATGGAGGCATGCAAGTAGTTGTAGGGTTGAAGATTGATAGATTGATGGAGGGTTGAAGATTGATGATGGATGGATATCTGTAAACTGACATTTGCACATATTGGTTGGAGGGTTGGAGATGGATGCATGGATTGATAGATATGAATGGATGGATGGATAGATGAATAGATAGATAGATGGATGAATGGATGGATGGATGGATGGATTCATAGAGGGATGGATGGATGGATGGACAAACAGGAGAAAGAGAGTAGGACAAAATAGATGAATGAATGAAGGAATGGAGATAGTTGTATAGTTGGAGATGAATGGATGGATTGATGGAGGATTGGAGATGGATGGATGGAAGGATGGATATCTGTGAACTGACATCTGGACATGTATATATGGATAGACAAAGAGAAGGTGAAGGATAGTTGGTCAAAAAGAGGATAGATTGATAGATAAGATTGGGTGGATGGATGGATGTATAGATGTATGGATAGATGGATGCATAGATATACGGTATGGATGGATGGATGCATAGATGGATGGATGGACAAACAGGAGAAGGATAGTTGGACAAAAAGAGATGAATGGAAGAAGGGATGCAGGTAGTTGTATGGTTGAAGATGGATGGATTGATGGAGGGTTGAAGATTGATGATGGATGGATATCTGTGAATTGACATTTGGACATGTATATATGGACAGACAAAGAGAAGGAAAAGGTTAGTTGGCCAAAAAGATGAATAGATGAAGGACTGGAGGGTTGGAGATGGATGGATGATTGATAGATAAGAATGGATGTATGCATAGATGTATGGGTGGATGTAAGGACAGTTGGACAAAAAGAGATGAATGGATGAAGGAATGAAGATAGTTGTAGGGTTGAAGATGGATGGATGGATATCCATGAACTGACATTTGGACATGATATATAGACAGACAATGAGAACGAGAAGGATAGTTGGACAAAAAGAGATGACTGGATGAAGTAATGGAGATGGTTGGAGGGTTGGAGATAGATGGAAGGATAAATGAAGAGTTGGAGATAGAAGGATGGATGGAGAGTTGGACATGGAGAGATGGATAGAATTCGATGAACTGATTTTTAGATGTGGATGTATGGACAGACAAACAGAAGAGGATAGTTGGACAAAAAAATGAATGGATGGAGAAGTGGATATGGTTGGAGGGTTGGAGATAGATGGGATGATGGATGGGTATGAATGGATATGGGAGGATGGATGGAGAGTTGGAGATGGAAAAATGGATGGAGAGTTGGAGATAGAAGGATGGATGTAGAGTTAGAGATGGATGGAATTCGGTAAACAGATGTTTGGATGTGGATGCAAAAACTGACAAACAGAAGAAGGATATTTGGACAAAAAGAGATGAATGGATGGAGGACTGGAGATGGTTGGAGGGTTGTAGATAGATGGGTAGATGAATGGATTGACGGAGGATTGGAGATGGATAGATTGATTGATATATATATATATATATATATATATATATATATATATATATATATATATATATATATATATGAATGAATATATGAATCAATGGATGGTGTAAGATGGATAGATTGATGATATACAAATATATAAAACAAAGCCCTTCTATGGTCAAGTGTTGCAAATAAGCTTTAGGAAATATGCAATGAATGACTGTTGTTTTAGCTGTGTTTCTGCACAGTATATGTTATCTGTCCCTATTCAAAAATAATAAAACATAGATGCATGGATAGATGGATGGATGGATGGATGGATGGATGGATGGATGGATGGATGGATGGATGGATGGATGGATGGATGGATGGATGGATGGATGGATGGATGGATGGATGAATGAATGGATGGATGGATGGATAGTCAGAGATCAGTCAATGGACATTTGAACAAAGATGAATGGACAGACCAACAGAATGAGATGAATGGATGGACAAACAGAAATTGATGGATGGTTTGATGAATGGATGGTTGGATAAATGGATGGTTGGATGGATGGATGGTTGGATGGATGGATGGACCCACATATTTTAAACATAAAACACCAAAACATTAATTGAACACATTCTTGCCTTTATCAGTATCTCTAGTCCTGTTTTCCAGCATAATTGTGTGTATTTCTGATATGTGAGCTTTTTCTATGGCAGTATTGTCTTGTATAAACCAAGAGAGACTGCGCTTCAAACAAATGAAATTTTCTGGCAAGACAAAAAGCACTTATGGGTCAGTCTGTGCCAAATCACACATAAATAAAGAAGAGTTCTGTTGTGCTCACATTTTCTTCATTATTTCATTTTGTTAAAAGACCTCTAACCTTTAAAGTTTCAAGGTCCAATTATCAATGCTGGCCTCATAAGAAAATACACAAAACAATGTGTTCCCTTCATGTCCGATCTATTTAGTGTTTCAAATGAATGTATAAATGTTGGAACAATAATGAACAAACAGACATTAGTGATAATGAGTCCTGAACAAAAGGATATCATTAATAAAAGGGTTTTGATTATACGATTAAAATCTTAAATCTCTATTATGAGACAAATTAAATATAATATTATTTTAGTGAGGCATTGAACACTAGTTTGCTCATTTAGAGTATGAGATTTTTAAAATGGCAAAAACATTCACTAAATATTCAATTAAACATGGTGTGAGGACAACAGTTTGTAAAAATTTGTCCAAGAACAGGCCTAATAATGTTCAGGCAAGACTCCAAAGAAATGTTCTCACGAGCCACCTCCAGCCCCAGATGAAGGATTTTCCACTCAGACTAATTTCAATCAAACATCAGCCACAGAGAAGCACTTGGTCAACTACAGCAGAGCAGATGTCATCAGAGACAAATGATCTCCTCAGCCTTCTTCTCTTTTACAGAGGCTTTTCTCCCCACACTTCAACGTTCACGCAGCAAAAGGCTTCAATAATAGAGTAAAGTAACTTGTGTTTTATCCTTCATCAATGACAGCGACCATAGAGCAGAATTATTGATTTCGAAAGCACATTTCATCACCAGTAATGCATCCAAACAGCCCTCACTCAATGTCATATGATTTCCCGGAGATGAGGACACAATGACAAACGGTTTCCTGTGATTTGACAGAAAGCATTTTCTTTGAGCTTCATTGGCGAATGCATTCATATCTAAGTGGCAGTTCACAAAGTCTGAATGGCTTTGAAAATGTAAATCCATATATGCTCCAAATCAATATATGTGATCTTGGGCCACATCAAAACTCTTATGTTGAACAGGTACATATTTGGCAATAGCCATAAATACACAGTATGGGCAATTATAGATTTTTCTTACATGCCAATAATCACTGGAATATTAAGTACAGTTAATGTTTTATGAAGATATTAAGTAAATATTTAAAGTCTGATTTACAGTTTATTGTAATATATAACTAACTTTTATAGGCCTTTTTCTTAGAACGCAAAATTACCTAATATGCTTTGCGTGTATGCGCAAGGAGAATGCTAAGAACGTCCGGTCGGCAGCTGATGTGTATAAACAGTCACATTCGGACAGGTTTGAAACGATAGTTTAATCCATTTAAAGCTTTTTTTCGTCTTTGAAATAAAACTGTTGTGGATCAGCGCCACCTCCTAAAATGGTTATTTAAAAAAATGTGATTTAATAGGATGGAAAAACAACTGCTGTGAGGTATTTTCCCCTCGTTGTCAGACGGCATCTTGTGCTGTTTAAATGAAGCCCCGTCATCGCTAAAGTCAACATGTTCTCTCTTTCAACTATATAACCGACCCAAACAAACGTAATTCACCAAAATGTTTGACACACACACGTAGCCTGTACTGTCCCACTAACACACTGATTTTATAACTGTGACAAAGTAAAAATAAAGTGGCGTTTTGAAATGACAGAAAAACACAAACCATGGCAAATACTACACAACACAAACTAACTGAAAAATAAACAACTCCCAATTAGAATCAACATGCACATCAGCCAGCATGAGTATCAGTAATGCACTTTTATTGGTCATTGTTTTTCTCTCGCGATTGAACCGCATCTGACAGATTATAAGGGCTTTAACACACACCTTTCAGGAGTTGTGTGTCACAAAAACACTCCGTATTCCACTCAAAACGCTATTGAAACCCATTTTCGGATTGCAAATTAACGGTTGTTAATGCTGTAAACGGAAGTTCTTAACATTCTACTGAAAGACGCTATGGCGCCCTCCATGCAGCTAGCCAAGAAAAAGGTCTATAGACTTGCCTATCGTTATTTATATTTACAATGTTTCTGACTTGTTTTATTATTATAACTGTTTAACAGTTTTTTTTTTTGTTTTGTTTTTTGTAATGTAATGTATTGTGTATTTATATAGTGCATTTATCGTATATGACCATACACCTAAAGTCTTCACACCACCACCAGTCTGCAGCATCCACGTGTATGATGCAACTGCAGTCACAGGATAACAGCACCAGTGCGCTCACCAAACACCAGCTATTAGTGGAGTGGACAGACAATGATAGAGCCAATCCGGTGGATGGGGATGATTGGAAGGCTATGATGGGTAAGGGTCGATGGTGGGAATTTGGCCAGGACACCGAGGCTACACCACTACTCTGTACGAGAAGTGCCATGGTATTTTTAATGACCACAGAGAGTCAGAACCTCGGTTTAATGTCTCATCCATAATTTTTACAGGGGCATTAGGACTCACACAGACAACAGGTTGAGCGCCCCCGGTCTCACTAACATCACTTCCAACAGCAACCTAGTTTTTCCCATGTTTTCTCCCTGCTTAGCTTCAGTTAGTAACCAGTCTTGGGCTGCAGAGTGATATGGCTGTGGCATATCCCTCTGCTGTCCTTCTATTTTTTACATGCAAAGCGCTTTGAGCATTAAGTTTTAAAAGTGCTTATAAAAATAAATTACTATTATTATAATAAATATAAAAAATGTATGCATTTTATTGAGAACTACATAAGGAACATCCTACCAGAAACTTACATTTTCACTGTGACAGGGCCTGACCTTTAAGCTTGTCCTCCTCCTCAAAACAATATATATATATATATATATATATATATATATATATATATATATATATATATATATATATATATGTATGTATGTATATATCATAAATTTATATTTGTAATTCAATACATATTTAATCCCTGTCAGCTTCTCCCCCATCAAATAATGTCACTTCCTTTGAGTCATAGCCTTAAAGGTGTATTGCACGCATTTTATGTTAAATTTGAAGCAAATGTGACAGGACTGATAGAAACATTGACAGTTCTAAAATAGTATTTACACGTAGAATGTATTGATAATTTCATGTCTTTAATCAATTGATGTGAATGATAATAACTTACACTTGCTATTTCTGAAGTTTGTTTTCCAAAATAATAGTTTTTAACATAGCAAAACTATTAAAGCTGGAGGTTCAATTGGGCTGAAGACAAGGACAATGACAGGGTTTGTACATCTGTACAAGTGTTCTGAGAAACCTGAGAACCAAATGAATTACATATTGCTTTACAGAACACCTCACAGAAATCAACCATCAGTCCAATTTAGAATTTTTTGGGATGAAATACTTTTTATTCACTATATTTATATTTTTATTTCAAGGACAGATACTGTTCTAAAATGTATACATTTCTGGTAGAATGTTCCATAAACACTTTACAGTTAGTTTTATGATTGTAAGTCTTGACCCTATAAAGCAATTGACTTTTAAAATACATTTATCATTTGAGGTCGTTTGATTATGAAACATAGCATTTTGACCTCATATTTAGTTTACTGTAACATAGAAAAATGCGTCTTAATCTCTGATTTACAGTTTACTGAGTCTTACATGAACATGTTACAGCTGGCTTTGTGATTAAGTTATTCTCCTCAAAACTATTTGTTAGAAAAAGTGTATACCAGTGCTGTATTTATATTTTTCGTATGTAAACCTCAGATTGCAGATTTTGAAAGAGCTGTATCTCAACAAAACATTGTCCTAACTTAACAAACCTCCACATCAATGGAAAGTTGTTCCTGTTTATTCAGCTTCCGGGTGTTGTGTGAATATAAATTTCACAAAAATTGACACTAAATTGTCTGGTTTTGTGGTCACATATGCAAAAAAATGTAATTACAAAAATATATTATAAGTAAATGAATTAATAAATGAATGAAAAAATAATCTGTAAAGGCAGTAAAGATGTAAATAGTAAAGATGAAATATCTTGTGAGTTTGTATTGTGTTTATGTTCAGGTGAATGTAACACTTATTTAGGAATGGTTTTACATTTCGTCTCACCAGTCTTGAATATGTTTACCACAGTATTAAGCACTTTAAAGTCCAGTGCTTTCAAATGTGACTACATCTATTGTACTTACATGAGAAGGCAAACTCCAGATTCGAACGGACGGACGGATGGACGGACGGACGGACGGACAGACGGACAGACAGATAGTCAGATAGATAGATAGATAGATAGATAGATAGATAGATAGATAGATAGATAGATAGATAGATAGATAGATAGATAGATAGATAGATAGATAGATAGATAGATAGATAGATAGATAGATAGATAGATAGATAGATACTCATAGATGGTGATTAAAATAATAATTTTCTTGTGAACTATCCATTTAAACATTTAAAGCAAAAACCTCTACTAGATCTGCAACACCCCTGGTTCAAGGATATTAAATGATTTTTGCTGTGCACTGACTAGAGGAATATCCTGAATTTCAACACATGGTCTTAAATCTACACTTGAGTAAAGTCTATTAACCAAAGAATTTCTGAATAGACTGACTTCTGACCTCTGACCTCCCTCGACGCATCATCTCTAGCTCTTGGGGGTCTCTATGTAATTACTTCATATTGACAAGGGACTGCGCCGGCCTCCACCCGACTTACATTTAATTTCAGATTTATATTCTCTTATGTAAATGTCAGCTTGTGTTAGCCTGCACCCTGCTGACATTATAAAAATTGATTAATGCCATTAATATTCCAACGAGAGGCACACAAAGGGTGACCTGACCAGCCATATCTTCACAGACGGAGACACATGCAGTACATCTCTTTAGACAGATACGCTTTTTTGAATTCAGTGAGAATAACGAATGACCCTCGATTAGATTGATGTTGATCCACTTCTATAAATACAGATAAATCAGTTGTTGTGTGTTAAGCACTCAGTCATTTCAATGAGTGATGAAAACAGTATGGCTAGACATGTCATGTCATGTCATGTCATGTGTGTGTGTGTGTGTGCGTGCGTGTGTGTGTGTGTGTGTGTGTGTGTGTGTGTGTGCGCGTGTGTGTGTGTGTGTGTGTGTGTGTGTTCAGACATCTAGATTTCATCTGCTTATATGACTGCTTGTGTATCAGTAAGTACATATTCAGAATGCCAAATTTTCTTAGTCAGACATAATTGTCTACATTATTGCTCATTAAAAATGTCTGGGATGTTGATGGTGAGTCAGATAGATACAGATGAGGGCTCAGTATAATATGCTCTGCACAGTGACCATTTGTCAATAGGTCTGATAGTATGTCAGCATGAAATATCACAAAAATCTGTGGTGGTGATTGACAAGAAAAAAAGTCTGCCAATATTTCAAAAGTGACTGAAGATGGTTAGAAAGGCAGAATAAAGCATTAATGACAATTCAATCAATGTACAAAATAAAGGAAAAATCTTAGGAAATCTAAACTATAATAATAAAAATGTAATATTTGTATTCATATAATATACCTGTAATTAGGGTCTATATTATTATATTTAGACATTACATATATATATATATATATATATATATATATATATACATATAAATATATAAAATATATTACAGTTGTGACACTTTATCACAAAGTTACTTACTGTATAGTGTCAAGTGAGGGAGGCTCTTATAGCGAGGGAGGCTCTTATAGCAAGCCCCCCCCTTGTTTTATTTCAGCTAGAATAAAAGCAGTTTTTTAATTTTTTAAACACCATTTTAAGGTCAAAATTATTAGCACCTTTAAGCTATATTTTTTTCTTCGATAGTCTACAGAACAAACTATTGTTATACAACAACTTGCCCAATTGCCCTATTCTGCCTAGTTAACTTAGTTAACCTAGTTAAGCCTTTAAATGTCTCTTTAAGCTGTATAGAAGTGTCTTGAAAAATATCTAGTAAAATATTATTTACTGTCATTATGGCAAAGATAAAATAAATCAGTTATTAGAGATGAGTTATTAAAACTATGTTTCGAAATGTGTTAGAAAAATCTTCTCTCCGTTAAACAGAAATTGGAAAAAATATAAATAAACAGGGGGGCCTAATTATTCAGGGGGGCTAATATTTGAATGTAATTCTAGAATCTGACGGTTAAAAATAAAAATAAAAATATAAATAAATAAATAGATAAATAAAAAATTATTGATAAAATCACCTTTAAATATGTCTAAATTCTGTTCTTAGAAAAGCATATCACTAATCAAATAATATTTAATGATTTTTGACAAATCAAAAACCAATAAAATGCCTTTTTGGCTATTTTATATGTATACCTATACAACATAAGACTTGAACAAAACTGCTCCCCTACACTGAACCCCCATCCTGCTTATAACCTTTTTATATCCCAAGTTCTCACAAATTTAAACAGTGTATCCAGGTCTAAATGAAGATATTTAGGTATTTCAGTTTAAAAACCAAGTCATTTTAATCAAAACATAATACCATGTAATACCACAGAATACCATCGGTGTATTTAAACCATACATGCCTGAATCACACATTTCTTGCATTTCATGTACAGACAAACAAATAAGAGCCATGTCATTAACCCCCGTTCCAGATGACATGTGAATAAGGAAAGGGACAAAACAAAAAAGGGAAAACATTTCCAAAGGTATAAATGTAATGCAATAACAGTACACCTTTTCACCATTTCTAAATGCAGTAACAAGCCTTGCTTACAGGTCCTTCAAAAGGCAGAGTGGCAGACAATGAGACGCACTGCACACACACACACACACACTCACAGACTGGCCAGTATGCGGATAAAGCTAAATCAGGATGAGATCTGAGTGCTCTCAAGTTGTGTGGAGCTTAATCCTGTGTATCAAAAAGAGAGAGAGAGAGAGAGTGAAAGAGCGAGAGCGAGGCCGACCTCGGGGAGAGTCTGACTGAGGGAGGTGATGATAGACTGATTGATCGGGCCAAAACACAACTTAAAATGTCAATGATTGATCTGCACGCAGAGGAATGAGCTCAAGTAAAATGAAATTCCACTCTATAGGTTTCAGAAGTCACTTTGAGCAATTGGGGACCAGTAAACCTATTTGTTACTAAGCTACAGAAATCTTTCAAATGAGTAATAATTCAGGCCATCTTGCATCTGAGACTTCCAGTTAGATTTCACAACTACTGTCAAAAAAAAAAGCGTCAACTTTCACAAATTACAAAATGAGCAATTCTCGGTGGAAAAGCAAGAAGAAAATAGCATGGTAAAATTGTGTCAGGTAACCTTTCATTTGTGCAAGCCGAGTGTATATTGGGGTGTTTGTGAATTAGCGGAATTCTGCAGGAGTTCAAACAAGTCGAGCATCTGCGAGCACGGCTATTAGCGCCGCGTTAGTGAAATATCTCCACCGAGACGTCTTCAACAACATCTCCATCGAGACGTCTACAGCAGCAGCAGCAGAAAAAGCCACTAATTTGATCAAATTAGAATGGGAAGAGGAGGAAAGTGGCTAGAGTGACAATTAGAGGGGAAGTGAGAGCGAAGATGTCGAAAACACAAAGAAAAGAGAGAAATAAAAACCAGAGAAAACAGCAGGCGAACAAAATGCGTCTTTGTTCGCATGGGAAACACAAAATGACTTGCGCTTGGAGGGGCTGGGAAAGTTTTTCCTTTAGAGAAAACAAAAGACTCATTTATCTTCATTATTTCACAACAAGGCAACATTTTAGAAATAACTCCTTCATGGGGCCCTATAACAAAAGGGTGCACTGTAGAAAGCGGCAAAACAAAAGAGGCAAAATTAATTACATGGCAGAGAGACGTTCACAATGATAAGGCTGACTGTGATGACAGAGTCTCAGAACGACGACAAAGAAAGCGCTTCCATCTAACGGGACAGATGTGGTCGGACTGAAAGGCCACTGATCACTCATGGAGAGAAGACACATACATGTAACTGCAAAGATTTCTCAGCTGATCTACAGATACTGTAGACTCTCTGGAGCAAGCCGCTGTCCTGCAGAGTTTAGCTACCACCGTAATCAAAGTGTCGGAGCAAAACTCTGTGGGACACTGGCCCACTAGGACCGAGTTTGTCCATCTCTGCTCCAGAGAGTCTGGTGGTCTTTTCCAGTGGTGTAGTCCTACAAAAAGGTGGTGTACTATTACCCGCCCAACTCAAATTTTAGAAGTAGGCAAAAAAATGACAAAAGTCTCTTTGGTTCATTAACAATACATATTTATCTAAGATCTGTTACCTGTAACTATTGACTTCCACATAGGAAAAACAAATACTATGGAAGTCAATGGTTACAGGTGTCCAGCTTTCTTAAGAAGAAAAAAAGACCTTAACAAGTAAAGGTTGAGTAAATGATGACAATTTTCATTTTTGGGGTGAACTATCCATTTAAAAAGGAAACATATTTCAACAAATTTGTTTGTTTTAAAGGGAGATGCTAATAGTCTAATTTTATTAAATGATTTATGCTTAGCTAATAGTGCCCTCAGCTGAGCCAGAGATTGGCTGAATATATTACGCTGTGTTAAAACCCAACTGTTTAACTCAAGGGGACTTATAAAATGAGTCCATTTGTAAAAAGGAAAAGGTATTTATTTTAATACTGTACAAAACAAAATCATGTTTTAAGACAGCTATATCACGTATGGTATGTTGTTAACAAACTGTAAATTTAAAATAAAATAAAAATCAGGACAACAAAAAACTAAGCACATAAACTTAAATACTATACTCAAGTCAATTTCTTTCATGTATTAAATAAACAGAGTTGCCACTTTTTAAATTCAAAATGGCATGAATACAAACGTAAAACGTACAGGCTAATTTACATATTTCACTATCATAATATAAGTCATAAATGAAAAGTTTTAATATGATACAAGATGTTTTACTCTGATGTCACTCTGATATGCAGTTAAAATGAGTGCATTCACTGAGTGGTTCTGTCACTGTGTTTAATCCTGTGCATGAATGTATGATATAGTTAATGCCACATGCACTGTAATGCGTTTTATTTTCAGGGTTAATTTTGAAATAATGTAGCGAAATGTTCGTTAAGAGTTGCATTTTCGCTGGAGGAAACAGCTGTGCTGATGAGGTGAACACCGAGGAAACAAAAGGGAAACCCGAATTCTCTTCCATGACATTGGGGTACATGTGATACAAAAGCTTCTGTAGCAAAGAACTGCAAATATGTAGATATTATAACAATATATCGATAAACACACACCTTGTGCTCTCGCTCTGCACAGCTGTGGTTTACTGATTAAATGAAAAACGAGTTGAAAACGGAGGAGCGGAAGGCTGTCGCCGATTTCATATCAAATTTAAAGGGGACTGAGGCGATCATTTAGTAGTGTACAGCTCATGAGTAAATTGCAAAATTTGTAGGGGGGCTGAATAGAAATATAAAGGGACTAAAGCAACGCCCATTCTGTTTTAGAATTTTACCAGAACGTTTCACCGAGACATGATTCTGTTTTATAATTTTACCGGAACGTTTCACCGAGACATGATTTAGTTGACTTGTCGACGTCTACGAAAAACTCTCACGAAATGTTCACACAACTGCTGCGGTCATCAGGGGGTGGGAAGTAGCACAAGTTAAACAAGTTAAATGCATCAAAAGCAACACAATAAGATGCCAGTTTAAAAAAATAAACATTTGATATACAGTTAAAGGGCACGCGGAAACACGTTAATTAGGGAGGTCTAATCAGCAAAACAAGTGAGTATACCAAGACGATATACGCAATTATTGATCATCAGAAGCCGTTATACCCAAACAGCTTGTGGAAAATAGTAGCCATACGAAGTATACATGCGAATAGCCCCGACTAGACCACTGGTCTTTTCTGATGTCACTTGCATACATACGTATGTCCAAAAATAGTTTTAAAGAAGACCATTGCTGCTGTATTAACGAGGCTCTCTTGCAAATGTATTAGGCTTTTTGGCCTTGCCAACTAAATGCAACCCCTCTATGAAGCAGCACTTTTACTGGCAGAGTTGTTTGGCTGATCATTGTTTGTTTTTGACCTGTTGATGCTGATTCTTTATGTCAAGAAAGTCAACAGTGTTTATCTTTTAACATCGAGTGTTTCATTTGTAAATGACATATCAGTTTCACAGGTTTTAAACTGTTTGCAATCACCTCTGAACATCCAACACACCGTGGATGTGATTTGTTATTAATGGCGATAATGCACGATTGCATGTGAATCTGTATTTTATCTGTTCGTCATGCTTCTGTCATTTTGATGCACACAGGCCTTTGATTTTTGCAGTGAACTTTAGGTTGGTCATGAGCAGTGTTTGGTAAGTTGATTTAAAAAATTAATAGATTACAAATTACTTACTACTATTGGAAAATTGTAATCTGATTACATTTTAATAATTACTTCATGTAAAAAGTACTCAGATTACTAATTAATTTACGTTGAAGTTACTTTTAAATCATATAAAATATATCTATGAAAATACAAAATAAACTGCAGCTCTTTCAGGAATTTAATATTCACTGAAAAACATTACAATGGGTTGATCACAGCAGTTTGACAAATGTTCGACCAAAACTTGACACCTGTAACCACTGTCATCCATAGTATGCAAAAACACTGCAGTGTTTGGATGTTCCGTGTTTGTCTGAGGTAATTTGTCTACCAAAATGTGTATATTCTATACGAAGTTTGAAGCTAACAGGTCAGTTCTTGTCACATAACTCGCAGTTTTCAACTGGGAGCACCTGGGAAATCCACAAAAGATGTGAAATGGCCCCATAAGCAGCTAGGCTACTCTTCACATTCAGAAGATACTTTCACGCCCGATTCTGCACCACAAAAAAACTATTTAACCTGTTTAGACTAAGTTGGGCTTCCGTGTTTTTGGGCACCAGTGTCCTCCTTGGTGATGAGTATTGTCATAGAATGCTTTCTATTCAAATGCTTGAACAAGCTGCTGGATGAGTTAAAAGCAGTGGAAAGTTCTTTAGAGACTGGACATAGACTGAATTTCACATCAATATTTTTCTGTTTTTACACTCAATGAAATCAAAGTAATGTCTGTAGTTCCACTTGAAGAAGCAATCACTCTTGACAGCAACCATTTCAGCTCATTTTCTCCAGCAATTTAAAAGTGCATGCTTATTAACTGACATTGCAGTGGAAAAAATTATTTAAAAGAAGCATTTTTATTCTTCTAAAATCCTGCAATGTAAGTAACATAATTACATTGGCTTTAGTAACTGTAATCAAATTACAAAAAATTTAAAATGTAACAGGATATATGCGCACAATTTCAGCCAGCCAGCCTCAGCACTACTAGTGAACAGTCTTTCTATTATAATATTGCCACGTTTAGGGTCTGATTTCTTCAAAAATCAGTGATCTTCACTGCCTGATAGATATTTGACATTAAGTGGGTCTCAGACCGGACTAAAAGCTCTGCATTAAATTCCATTTTCCCACTACATATCTTTAAAATATGACAGTTTATTTCATCCCAGTATTTTCAATGGAGTTTCTGCGCTCGCCTACTGCTCCTGATGGCCCTAGCCATTTAAATAATTTTAAAAAGCCACCAGTTTTTATACCAGCCACCACTGATTTATTAATTCATTATTATTATTATTATTATTATTATTATTATTATTATTATTATTATTTATGAATACCCTCACTTGAACGCACCAACTCTACTTTATGGCTGCCTGATAGTTACTGTAGCTGTGAGACTAATCTGATCGCCCTCTTGTGTGTATAAATGTCCTCATAATTTACTCGTTTGTTCTCACGCCCCACTCTTCTCACAGTGGATATTTAGTTATTTAATGGATAATTGGTAAGTTGTTGTAATATGGATCATACTTCTCATTTTGCATGGGAGTGACGTTAGCTTAGCTGCTAACTCATCAGGCATGCATTACACATATTCCAGATAATATTTTATGATTTATAAATGATTTTTTTTTTTTTTTTTATTACCGGATGAGTTTTTTTTTTACTTTGGGAACCTGTGTCTGATGTGAGTTGATTTGATTGTTGTAAATGTTTGTATCAAATCTCAAACTTTGCTGCAATAAAAATCAACTGAACTGATATTAAAGATCATGACGGCATTCCCATGAGTGGTTTGCCCTATAAACTAACACATGCTTTCTCAGCTCAACATCTTTTTTTTTTAAGGAACATATTGTGATACAATGCAAAACAAAACTGACTTATTTATTAACCAAAAAGTAAATTCTGGTTGGATATTAGACAAAACTGCCTCTCAAATTCAAAATAAGTGTGCAAAATTGCCACAAAATAGTTGCTGTTGCAATTAAAGTGAAATGTAAAAATAAAGATTTTATTGATTCTGGGATTTATTTATTTATTTGTGCAGCACTGACAACCAATCTCTCATTTCTGCTTAGTTTATGAATGCAATAATCAAAAAAAAGCAGTCAGCTTGTTATATGTGAGGAAAAAAAATTCAAGTTTGTAGAGTATGCACACTGGCTGACTGAATTCAGTACTTGCAAAATCCCAAACTAAATGCAGATATATGATGCAAGAAGAAAGAATTTTTTCACCTTGTGCGCACACAGCTTCAGTGATTATAATGGAGCAGAATATTTTGACTGTGTGCTCACACTTCTCAATCGAGATTTGTCCAGACACACAAAAAGAGAAAATATCCAAAAATTGTAAAAACAAAATTATTAAAAAAAAAACTAAATAAAAATAAATAAATAAATAATAATAATAATAATAATGACAATAATAATAATAATAATAATAATAATAATAATAATAATAATAATAATAATAATAATAAATGTGTAAAATAATTCCTTTGTTACTCAAAAAAAAATGTTTTATTCCTATGAACTGTAATGGGTGAAATATTGACTGTAACAGAGAAAAAAGTATGCTTGATCATATTCTCCTGTTTTTGGTTTGTTTAGATGTCTTTTTAGTGTTGTTTGAGCTTATTCAATTGAGCCAAAAAGTTTTCTTCCTAACTTACTTATCACAACAGAGTACATTTTAATCAAACCAAACCTGTGAACACATAATTTGTGCTAGGATAACATTATATACTGACATGTTTGATGTGTGTAGAGAGAAAATTACATGCATTTTTCCAACACATACATATTTTTTTATTATTATATGTATTGCATTACTTATATGCTACTTGACTTTTAACATTAATAATCATTACAAAAATACAAGAGCAATATGTGTGCCTGTGTGAGTGTTTATTATTGGTCACAGTTTATAGTATTTTAACTGACTGAAGTAAATGGCTGGTGGTCCACTATAATTTCATATTTTAAACTTTAGTTAATGTGTAATGTAGCTGTCTGAACATAAACAACATCTCTAAATGTAATACGCTCAAAGTTTAATGCAAAGGGAGACATTGGCTTTTACAGAGTTAGCTTAGCAAAGTCTACAGCGAACAAAGTTTGGGGACTGCAAAAAAAACACATCCGAGCTAATGAGATCACAAATGCTTCAGCTTACGCACATAAGCATACACCTCGCGCAGTAAAAAGGCATGGCGCTGTAATGTTATAGCAGAGAAAGCTAAAATGCCGTCCAAACACTGCTATTTCCACAGAGCTTCTCTGTTTCTGTATTTAGGCTTCCAAAGGACATGACACAAAGAGATAAGTGCTTACAATTTAATTTTAATTATGTTACAGAGATTATAAAAAAGATATAGCTAGCATTTGACAAAGGACAGCTTCCAGAATCTCAGGCCAGTGCTGGATTCAGCTAAAAACTTCTCAAGGAAGGAGCAGCTCCAACCATAATAGACGAAGCTGTGGATTGTAAGCCACAACCTGTAAGTATTTTTATTTGTTAAAATTGATCTATTACATGCATAGTGTCTAGTGTTAACGGTGTGTTGCAGCAAGGATGTAAACAAGGATGTAAACAACGGGAAATGCTGGTACCGTTACCAATTTAGCTACTAATTCATATTTATCCGTCAAACCGCTGTAAACACCCTTTAGCAGCGCTGAGGTGTCTCTCTATGCGGCCGCTTTCCCAGCATTCTACATATCAAATAACAAACTCGCAAAAGATATATGAACGTTTCATATTACTTACACATGCTTATAACCTGAATATATATGAAAGGCACTTGTCAGATTTTATTTTAGAGAGCAGATGTGAGGTTCAGCTGTGTCCTCTGTGTCATTTTCTCTCTTATTTAGGCACAAACTGATATGGCTAGCTGCTACTCTGACAGTGTTTACACAGTGCATGCTTGTAGGGGTGGCATGTTTTTCCTGGTGACGTGGAGCCAATCTGCGAATCACAGCACATTATGTTAGTAGCTGACCAATCAGAACCTCTTGAGAGAAGGCTTTTCAGAGGAACTAAGAAATATGACAGTCATTTACATGTTAGCTGAGTAGCTGTATATAATCAAAGTAAGGTATATGAAAAAATAATGTGACTTTCTACAAATGAAGCATGAATCTTATTAAATCTTATAAACAACCAAGCCTTTAAAATACACTTTGGACCACCTCTTTAACACTGACAACATGTATACATCCAATAAGTTAATTGTAAAACCCTTATGAGTGCTAAAAGGGTTCTCGCAAATCAGATACTCATAATGATATGACTGAGGTAAGGGCAACTCCTGCTTCAACATAAATGAGCCAATTACCAATTAATTGGTAAAATCATTGCATCACCGCAGCTGCTATCAGAAGCTCTGTTTCCTACAGAAACAGTCAGTGTTATGAAACAGTCTCTGGCATATGCTCACTGGCTGGACCTGAAATGCACCCTTTTATGTCAGAATGTGTTACTGAACTGTGAGAGTCTGGCAAAGTACTGAGTTTCCTGTACTTCTCCTTTTGACTGGAGTTTGTCTTAAAGGTCCAAAGAATCTGCTTGGAGGTGTTGCAAATATGGAAACACACTCTGAACTGACTCTCCTTGAAAGAGCCTTTGGTTCATGCACACTATCAAATGGAATATACCTCGGAAGGATATGCACTCGGATGTACACGACTTTCACAAGTACACTTTGGGCTTTAAAGAATGAACAGTATAGATATACAATAAAACTTTTTTTTTATGTCAAATATTAGCTTTTTGTCCGGTAGGTTAAAAGTTTATGTGCTCAATGTGGATTATTTGAATTCTACAGAACATATATATACCTAAATAATAGTTCAATATTCCTAAATACTCATCCAGCAACCTATCACACAATTAGCAAGCCACAATGCCTTTTTATCTGGCTATTTTCTTTACAGAATTACATGATTTTTTTTTTTTTTTATTTAACCAGGTTTCATTTACAAGGGTGACCTGACAAAGAGGTCTGCAGCACACGACTTGTGAAAAAAAATAAATAAATAATATAAAAATAGTTTGGTTTTTCAGGCGCACCACATTACGTAACACATACATTGAGAAATGGACTGTTGTTTGTCATAAAGAATAGAGCGAAATTATTTAATCAAGATGTGCTCAGACATTCTCAGTTTAGACTAGGGATTAGGATTGGGTCGATATAAGATGCCATCGTCCATCACCAATGGCCGATGGACATCACGATGCTGAGCCGACATCGCGATCCTCCACCCCACCGCCGTCGCATCAACCTGCCCGCGAAAAAATACACATGGCCCCATTTACACTAATATGTCTTCGTTCAAAAATGCTATTTTAGAATGAAAACAAAACGTCTACGTCCACACTGTCGTTTCACATAGCATTTCTGAAATGCCCTACTTTCCACACGATACCGCTGAAAACGCACATCACGTGACCACACACACAAACTCTGTCATGCACTGCAGTCTAGGCTATGTGCGTGTCTGACTCCTGGATTACTGACTACTGGACCACTGGATTACGTCTCACTATAGTTGTTAAACGTGATATTTAATTAATCTTGTCTCTATCTAATGACTCTTTGGTCTTCTGAATCTATCAGGTAACGTGTCACAGCATAAGTACACTGCTTCAATCTTTCGCTTTCACGCTTGTACTTAGTAAATTTAGCGAAGACCTCAGATACTGTTGGTTGGATGCTGTTGATTGTGCTTTTTTTTTTTTGGTTTACGTTTGGCTGCATGAATGTGCAATACATATTTGTTACTCGTGGGACGGTAACACGTGCAACCACACGTGCCTTCAGACATATTTTGCGAAAGAAGCTAAATGAAAGAAGAATAATGCTGGTCAGTTTAACACAGACGAGTTGATGACAAACCAGCAATGATGTTGATACCTCTCTCCTGGATCCGCATCATAAACACCTCCATTTATTTGCACAATTGGAGAAAGAAGCCACAAAGCAAAATTTGTGAAATGTGCTCTGCTTTGGAAACAAGCCGGCCACAAGTCAGAGTGTCTGGGTTTTCGCTCCATCAGAACGCGCTCCGGCACCACTCATAAACACAACACATAGGCTATAGTTTTGATGATTTAGCGTACAACCAACAAACTGACTTTTTTCTATTAACTACAGTAATTAATAGTTCTTATAAAATATCCATTTTTAAAATAGCCTACATAATCTACGAATTAAACAAATCCAAAGATTGTCTTGATTTTTGCATAATGATAACTCTGTATGTTCAGTATGCTGTTGTTCACATGTTAACATTAATCAGGATTTTAAAATGCAATATTTAATGTGTCAGACACAATATAGACACATCATTTTTTTAAATTAAATAATAATTTAATATTAATCCGACAAATTAACCGTTACTATTCAGTTAACGACAGACAAATTATGAATTTCACTTGAACATAGGACATAGTGGCTTTTTGACCTATGAAGAAGCCAGACCAAGAGCCTTGTAGACCAGAGTCATCCAGTGAGTGTACCTTCTTACATTTAGAGAAGGCCACTCAGCTTTGGCATACAGGTCACAATGGTGTTTTCAAAAGCCTGTAACAAACCTCAAAGCTCAAATGATACAAACTTGCTTGAAGTCAGATTTTTTTAGACATACAGCATATACAGTTGAAGTAAGAATTATTAGACCCCCGGTTTATTTTTTTCCCCAATTTCTGTTTAATGGAGAGAATATTTTTTTCAACACATTTCTAAACATAATAGTTTTAATAACTCATTTCTAATAACTGATTTATTTTATTTTTGCCATAATGACAGTAAATAATATTTGACTAGATATTTTTTCAAAACACTTCAACAAAGTGACATTTAAAGGCTAAACTAGGTTAATTAGGTTAACTAGGCAGGTTAGGATATTTAGGTAAGTTAACGATGGTTTGTTCCGTAGACTGTTGAACAAATATATAGCTTAAAGGGGCTAATAACTTGGACCTTAAAATGACTTTAAAAAAAATTACAACTGCTTTTATTCTAGCTGAAATAAATTAAATAAGACTTTCTCCAGAAGAAAAAATATTATCAGACATACTGTGAACATTTCCTTGCTCTGTTAAACATAATTTGGAAAATGTTTAAAAAAAATCAAAGGGGGGCTAATAATTCTGACTTCAACTGTATAAGCACACCCCTCACAAATCTAGCTATTAAATACATATTTTTATTAGGAAGCGATACAATATTATATTTGTGCATATACATTAGATTAGTCACCTCTGAAGCCAAATCTGGAGCTTATCTAACAAAATAACTTACAAAAACCGTCCAAAAACTAGTACACCCAAATTTATATGTTATAGAAAAATATTAAATACAAATATAAAAAAAGAGGAAAAATCAAGAGAAGCAAAAAAAATGTTGTTGAATTTTTTTAGGTTGTAATTTATTTTTGCAATATTTATCTTGAATTTAATTGCTTTATCTTTCCATTTCTCAATATGTTTGGTGACTAAAATATTATTTTTATAAATATATCTGTTTAATAAATCTGTTTTGTTTAAATGCACCAAAATACACTGCCTATATTCACTGAAACATGGATAAAATTTTTCATTTTCAAATTAGGGTGTACTAAATTATGTTGAGCACTATAAACTCACAATTCTGAAGTTTTTGTTGTTGTTGTTGTTGTGCTTTTTGAAAGACTGAAAATTCCCCTTTTTACTTTTTTGATTCATAGAGAAAACAAGCTTCTTCTTCTTTTTTTCACACAGACATTTCTCACAACAGGGAGCAAAAAAAAATAAAAATATCCATCCAGACTGACATACAATGCAACAAACAGTTGAGTTAGAATTAATTCAGCATCTACATTTAAGTTCATTTACATTCTGATATGTTGTCAGACTGTTGCGTTGCTGCCTTAACATGAACACAAGTAAACAGCCATTCAACTCCCTCAACAAAGAAACATATTTTCAATAAAAACATAAATCCTCGACACAGATCTTCCACGAGCCCACAGAATGTTAACTAATGGGATATGTTTCTTCATTTTTGCATATAATACTCATAATCCTTAAGATTACGCCAAGAGCAAAGATGGCAGATTTCAAATTTCACACTTCCAGCAACCGAGATGAAAGGGAATGCTAACGAATGACTGTTTGGCTATCGTAGGCCTCCTCGGAGTCAAGTTTTCTGTGAGTTTCTCAATCAATCGCTCATGAGAATCCCGCCTATGTAGCAAACACCAATGGTTTTGAACACCTATCGCTCTAAAAGCTTACAGCCAAATCGTAAAAGTGAAAAACTAGGAGCGTACATGCACTCATATATTATGTCTAATGTGTTGCTTTTAGCTCAAGATAAATCAGAAGATTGCTTGACAGCGCTGCACGCACAGTAGTAGTTGTTCGCCCTCCCTTTTTCACATTGTGCCCCAGTATGTGGTTTATTATGCAGCGAGCTCCAATCACGGTTAGAAGAGGCTGATTCTGCCACTCTCCCTGATACGCTTTTTCATGCCCGCCCTCCCTTCCAGGCAGAAGAGCATCTCTGCTAATCTACATATAAAACAGTGCAGGCTTTGGCAAGCCACGCACAGGCAGAAGTGTGAAGTGATCCCCGCTTAACTCTTTCATCTGATGGTTAATTAGCGTGTGGAAGCGGCTTAATGCCGGAGCGCCAGCCAAGGGAACTCAACCACTAATCCCTGACACAAATCACATTTTCTTCAGGGAGAGATCACCTGTGTCACTGCAGGGCCAATGTCTCACTCATTCTCACAGATAAACAAACTTGACTACTGTATGAGCAAGCGTGTTGTTGTTTTTTCTTTTCTTTTCTCTCTTAGAATATTGTCATTGACGAAACCTTCTGTTGCCAACCGTTGGAGTCTCTCCAGCACCTAATGTCTAATTCATGACGTCCACCTTTAAGCGGCGGCCCGGTTCCAAACACAGCTACCTGCTGCCATGCTGCTGCAAATCTTGTGGGATGAATCGAGCGCTCAGTGCAGCTTTTTATTTGTGTCCTTCACAGTTCGTAATGGAATGAATGAGAGGGCAGGAGGAAAGAATTTTTACATTAGTTTGATATAGAGGTTGGCAAATTTATAGATGCAAAGTGCCGATTTTCCTTTTAATGGCTGTGAAATGCTAAATGCTGTGATTTCTGAGGTGTCGAATGCTACGTTCTGTTTTCTCAGACGCATGCCGTCATTACTGAATTATTCAAATATGGGAGTTTTTGTTTTTTTTACACTTTACAACATTATTCTTGTGGTGTTGTTGTTTTTGCACTTCTCTTGTTGTGAGTTGTGTGGCGCTAACTTGTGGCGTCAAAGACATCTTTTCTTAAAGTGTCATGTTCAAGTGTCACTGTGTGAGTGAGTAGAGTGTGTAAAAAGGCATGGTATTCCAGATCAAATCATTATTATATGCACACAGCAGCTGTTATTTTAAACGTTTATTTAAATAAATTACAATGTAAAACATTATGAATTAATAAATAAATATTATAAAAAACACCTTTTCAATGAGTCAAGCATGAATTTTTCAAGCACCACAGCTAATTATTATCATTATCACAACAACCATTACTACTACAGTTTTTATTATTATTGTTATTAATATTATTATTATTATTATTATTATTATTATTAATGTATTATTATTATTATTATTGCTGTTGTTATACACAACTACTTACAGAAAATGGTATCACTTTATTTCGATGGTCCCTTTAACACATTTTGTTGAATTTAAGTTACATGTACATTGCATCTACTTGCCAACTAATTCTCATTAGATTATTAGACTGTTAGGTTGGGGTTAGGGTTTGGGTTAGTGTAAGTTGTCGTGTACCTACAATATTTCTTATAGTCAGTTAAATGTCTGTTGAAAGAGCAGTATCAACAGATATGAAGCAGACAGTCAAATGAGAACTAATTGGCATGTAGTTGCTATGCGACTTTTAGTCAACAAAACGTGCAATAGGGACCATCAAAATAAAGTCTCACCCAAAAAACATATGCTAAATGAATAATAGTAATATTAATAATCATATTAATAATAATAATAATAATAATGTGTAACAATTGTCTACATACAAACAAAAGTCAGCCATGTTTACAAGAAAATAAATGTTAAGCACTTTTTGATAAAAAAAATAAATAAAATAATATATATATATATATATATATATATATATATATATATATATATATATATATATATATATATATATATATATATATATATATTGGTATATTCATTCATTCATTCATTTTCTTTTCAGCTTAGTCCGTTTATTAATCTGGGGTCGCCACAGTGGAATGAACCACCAACTTATCCAGCATATGTTTTATGCAGCGGATGCCCTTCAAGCCACAACCCATCACTGGGAAAAATATTGCTAGAACTAATTATAATTATTAATTAATACAAATATTTATATTGGAAAAATAATTCAACAGTTTTAATGATGAGTTGCAGCAGTCAAAGAAAAAATAATAATAACACAAAAAAAAAAATCAAGAGTCGACGGTTCATTCCGTTGTGGCAACCCCTGATTAATAAAAGGGACTAAGCTAAAAAGAAAATGAATGAATAAATAAAAATCAAGAGTCAAAAAGTAATGTAGATGCTGGTGTAAATACACAGAAGTAAATGCATACCACAATGGTGTCATCTAACAAAACAAGTATTTTCAGTAAATCTCACTACAGACTTTTGAAGACATCTGACAGACAAGCTGCTGATTCTGATTGTGGAGTTGTTTAACGATCCTGATAAGCTGAGATTTTGAGAGATTTATTGAGTTTTCAGTTTCTAAGGTCATTTCTACACAGGTATTTTTGTAAACAAAAGTTTCAAAAATGTGGTTTTAAGTGACCTGAAACTGTGCTTTTGTGTAGAGAAAAAAAGCTGCAGTTTAGACAATACCCATGTGTGACTGAATTTGGTTGTAGTGTTTTGTTTTTCTTCAGCGATTCTGCTTTTTAACAGTAGGAGTTCACTACTCTCTGTTCACTCAGCCCTTTAACTCTGCTCCAGTGTTATTTTAACTCATTGTAGGAGTGGGACCAGTGGGAGATGTTCATTTAACTCTGAGGATTTTGCTGTATATCAAATTGTGAATTTAAAAAAGTCTACTTTAAAGTAAAGATATTAGTTAAGTTATGTTTAGATTGGATATTATGAAAGCAAAAATCATTAAACAAGACCAATAACTTTGATTTATTAACTTATTAACACATTATTCCCTAATTCCATATGATTTATTAACAAGGTATTTGCCCATCAGCAACTATAGTGGCCGCTTGAACATTTGACAAATTATACAAAAAACTATGGATCTCTTGAAAGATTTGTTTTATTTGGATGAATCTAAAGACCTTCATGATTATGTTGATATAGATTTGTGAACAAAATCATTTTTAGTATTATAAAAATTGCCTTTATTTGGGAGGGTTTGCATCCATTTTGCATCCTGAAATTAGGGGTTGGAATTTGAAGGCTTCATGTGACAGGAAGTAAATCAATTCCTTTTTTTTTTAAATTTGGTTGTTTGCTTGAATTTTATTGACAAATTATACATAGACGACATGTAGATAATTACTTATAAAAGGAAAATGGCAACTATGAACTACATAATTGGACTTAAATGGGTTAAGAATTGCAGTGCAAAATGCTGATTAAATACTTAGCATGTTTAAAGGCGTTTATTAAAAATAATTGTATGATCAGTTCTTCTTTTACACATCTTAAAAAGTACAGTTGAACATAGGTATATTGTTTTTACATAAATTTACCTGTTACATAGTTCCATATTTCATCCATATTTGATATTTTATGTTTATAGAAGTTACTTAAAACATTACTTTTTTAATAATAAAAACAACACTTTTGTCAAATGACATATAATGCAGACCAAACATAAAGATGCGTCACCTCTGCCCCTTTACAAAATATTATGCACCTAAACGAAAATCAAAAACTAAACTCCACACAGCACATAACTAAATAAAACCAGATTGCGGGATGGTGAGGAGAAAGTACTGCAGAGCAAGTTTGGCATGCAGATGCGAGAGACTTTTTTAACACTTCTAAAAAATCAACAACTAAGTAAATGAAAAACTCAAATCTCTCGCTCTCATCAGTGCCAACGAATACAGCTCTACATGCCAACAGTGCTTGCATGCCTAAGGTTGCAGACCCTTGCTCTGAAGGCTGTCAGTGAGTGTTTGCTTTTAGCGTGTAAGAGGAAGATTACAGCTGTTTTACCTGATCCACTCCATTAGCTCCACGGTGTCTGGGTCATAAAACTCTCTCAGCTCCGAAATCTCCTCCATCAGTCTGGGCCAGAACTGTCAACAGAAAGACAGCGATTGAGATGGAGCGAGCGTGCAAGACTGCTGTAATGGGAATGACTCACGATAATCAATGATCAACAAAGCAACCCAACAAACATCCATGCACACAAACATACACAAATTCATATCTGATTGCATGCTCTCACTGCTATGTTAACACACAGAGCGAGAGGAAAAAAAAATGTCTGAAATCAGAAGTCTCCTAAATAACACACACAGTGGGATATGAATTCCACTTCTGTGCTTCTGGATTCTTGCTTGATTGTTTACGGTGTACAGTTACCCAGGCGGAACGGCAATATATGCAAATAGATACATGACAGCCTAAGTGAAAATGTCTTACCTTGTAATAAAGAAACGCCAGGATTACAATAGGCACCGAGTACCTGATCAGTCTCATCTGTGGAAACAGATTAATAACATAAATGGATAAATAGCCACCTGAATTGGAATAAACAGGATGTAATTGTTTGGGCTTGAGGGCTGGAACTACACTGCCCTCTAGTGGGGAAATGAACATTTTCATCTGCGTACACATGGGCACGTTCATGCAGGAAAAATAATACAAATCAGAAAGTAACACTACGCTTCGTTGAAGCTCAATATCAGAAAGCATTACAGTTTCCAAATAACGCTTGCATACAGCGATATGTGATAAGCATCTTTGTTTTTGTGGGCTTCTACAAATATGTATTGGATTTTATTTCAGACGTGTGTCTTTCGCTACTGCTTGTACTGAATATAAGAGAGAGAGAGAGGGGAATTGGGTAAACACTGCTGCCCCCATTATCTACTAAACCATGACCGTGTGTCTAAAATGGACCCATTATATACAGATGCCCATGACTGAGAGATGATGGACGTGGACAAAAAGCAATCAGCATATTTGTTTTCATATTGCATTCAGACATACGGATGGATGGATGGATGGATGGATGGATGGATGGATGGATGGATGGATGGATGGATGGATGGATGGATGGATGGATGGATGGATGGATGGATGGATGGATGGATGGATGGATGGATGGATGGATGGATGGATGGATGGATGGATGGATGGATAGATAGATAGATAGATAGATAGATAGATAGATAGATAGATAGATAGATAGATAGATAGATAGATAGATAGATAGATAGATAGATAGATAGATAGATAGATAGATAGATAGATAGATAGATAGATAGATAGATAGAAATCGGTTAATTGTCAGTAAACAAAGGAGATGTCATTTTTCAGGTGAGCATTATCCATGAACTATTAAGTATCTATATTTTTTTCTTATAAATGATAGCTGTGGAGCAGAGTATGTCAGATGCTTTGAAGTATGATACTGTGAGTCAGCTGTGGCCTTTACAGCCAATGCAAAAAGAAAAAAAAATGCTATTAGAAAATGCTACACTTCATTTGAGTAATTGTAATTTAAATGACTGTTACTCTTTTTTCCTAACTCTTTCATGGAAATGTGAATAGTATGCAGCAAAATAAAATATGGATCTGGACTGTGCTACAGTATATTGTGTGCATACTGTTTATGAAATCAGAAGATTTCTTTACATTTCTTATAAGATGTAATGGACATTTTCTTACAATGCTTATGTTTATGACATACATTATTCATGAAGTTGTTTCACTGCACAGCGTTTTACACACTGGTCGTTTCTATGAATTATGAATAATAAAATATATTTAGGCATATTACTTTGACATTTCTCTTTTTGTAAAGAACAGTTCATTATAAACTGTTACAGTTTACTTGTTTTTCTACAGTGTGTATGTGCTGTAAACATACCAAAGCATTCACTTTTTTTTGTTCATTTATTTTTTGTACTAGAACCAATTAAATCTGAATATTAAACCGCTATTTTGAAGATTGGAGTAATGCTACTAAAAATCATAGCAATTAAATGTTGTTTTATTACTATTAAAACAGAAATTGAACTGTGATAATACAAAGCTTATTTTTAATAGCACTTTTCACAGTAATAATTGTATACAACTTTATACAAGGTGAATGTTTATTACATTTCAATCAAAATCAGAAAGGCTTGAGGTGTTGTGTATAGGGTGGACACCACAATTAATCTACAGTTAAACAAGTTCTACAGGGAAATCCTGGACGAAAATCTTCTCCAAAGTGCTCAAGACTTCAGACTGGGCCAAAGGTTTACCTTTTTACACGCAAATGACCCTAAGCACACAGCTAAAATAATGAAGGAGTGGCTTCACAACAACTATGTAACTGTTCTTGGTAGCCCAGCCAGAACTCTGAGTTAAATCCAATTGAGCATCTCTCGAGAGACCTGAAAATGGCTGTCCACCAACGTTTACTATCCAACCTGACAGAACTGGAGAGGATCTGCAAGGAGGAATGGCAGAGGATCCCCAAATACAGGTGTGAAAAACTTGTTGCATCTTTCCCAAAAAAACACATGGATGTTTTAGGTCATAAGGGCGCTTCTAACTAAATACTGAGCAAAGGGTCTGAATACTGAGGACCATGAGATACGTTTTTGAACGTTGAACGTTTTTGAAATTTTGAATCTGAAGAAATCTGAAGAAATGTCAACACTTTGTCTAGAATATAATATATTGTCTACAATTTAGTGATCTGATCATTACAATAATTAAAAACATATTTTTTGTATGCTTAGGAGGTCGCTACAACTGTTTAATGATAAATCATACTAACCATACCTTTAAAACAACACTTTTTAAATGTGTTTCATTTGTGCAGTATGTCTTTATGTGATCTGTCTCTCACCGCGGTTTTAGTGTTGCAGTGAAGGACTCTCAGATACAGCGCCCACACCTCCTTTCCACAAACCCCGAAGGCAGCGATTGTACACATATGGCCAGTCCACAAATATTTCATCCTGCCAGCAAGAAAGATAAAATCTTTTAGTGCTTTCTATTCTATCACAATATTCAAAATAATACACCACACACACAAAAGCCTTGAATAGCATTCATTTTCAATTCCAACACCGACCTAAACTTTATGGAACGATCTTACCATGTTCCACCATAATTCATTCATCATTATAATCTGGAATGAACCAGCAAGTTGGGATATGGACTAATAAGATAAAGAAGATCACAAAGCAAAAGCAATGTGGAGGACAGGAAATGAAAGTGGAAATGGAGAAGAGGCTGAAATTGAGATGCACCATAGCGGCAGCGGCGGGGAATGAAATTACAGACGGCAGAGTGAGGAAAATACAGAAGTCAAATATTTGCATGGGGGGCTGGGGGGATGGAATGAAAGCAACAAAACTTTCCAATTTACGAGCTGCTTACCTCATAGTGGAAAAGGCGAGCAGGCCGAAGAACACGGTGTGCATGAGGTTGTAAGCAACATCTGGCCGCATCTTAAAGGTCCTGTCCTCTTTCTCTCGGCTTGCTTGGCCTAACCCGTTCAGGCTGGAATTAATAATTAAGGGGCAAAAATAAGGAATGATGCAAACTCCAAATGAACCAAACGGAAAACAAACAAAAAATTACAAAACCAAACAAGCCTCTTTATTCAAACACAACCACACACAAAAACACACACAGATGCACACACATACACTCACAATTTACACTCTTGCGCACAATATATTTGTGAATTGTCTGGATAATCCAGGCGTTTCTATTGTTTTCAAACAATACAATCTGTATTGTTGTATTGTACATATTATTTTGTGTTTCCCCCACAAGTCCAAAGACATTCCCTACAGGTGAATTGGATAAGCTAAATTGTCCGCAGTGTATGTGTGTAAATGAGTGAGTATGGATGTTTCCCAGTGATGGGTTGCAGCTGGAAGGGCATCCTCTGCAAAAAACATATGCTGAATAAGTCGGGGGTTCATTCAGCTGTGGCGACACCAGATTACTAAAGAGACTAAGCCGAAAAAGATAATGAATGAATGTTATTTTGTTATTAAAAAAACATTCTAATAATAATAATAATAATAATAATAATAATAATGAAGATGATGATGATGATGATGATAATAA
>NC_079441.1:46085901-46255901 GCF_903798145.1 Danio aesculapii | reverse complement strand
AGACTAATAACTCTAATTATAAATTAGCATCGTGACCTGTGGTGGACGGGGTGGTTATGAAGCTATAATCGTGACTCTTCTGGTCATTTCTCACCCTATTGCTGCGCTCTAATTAGAAATCGGAACATTAGGAGAATATTTAAACTCCCAGAAACACATCTGGTTAATGCGCAGCATACGGCACGGCATTGCACTTGAGCGGTTTCTCGCAGAGAGGGAAGCGATGCAGTACTTTTACCTGAGATTAGAGAGTGCCACCAGCAGCAGTAAGATGAAGAGCACACTGAGTGTGCAGAGATACGGATAGAGCAGCACCGTGCCAGCCAACCGCTCGAATGTATCCAATGGCAACAAGCCAAATGCCTCTTCGCACAGATAGAGACTGGCATCAAAGTCTCTGAAAGAAAGAGGCAGGGAGGGAGTGCACTTGGATATATATTATACAGATTATCGGGAGCAGCAATTCATCTGATCAACTCAAATGGCTCCATAAATATCTAGCGGATGAGCAGATTACGTTGCGTGCCAGATGTTATTTTTCCACCAGAGCTGGACGCATTTAATCACAGTGGATTAATGGCTCGCTCTAGTCTCCGAGCAGATCTCACTTCTGAATAAGACACCACGATAGGGCATTTGACTGATGATAAAAGGCTTAGATGTAGCGCCCTGAGAGATGACCAAAGACTTACCTCGTTGCCCCGAAGCCAAACTTGGCCTTTATGAACTTGAAGATGTGCTCGTCAGATTTGAGCTGGAGTACTTTCTGTCAATTAAAACGGAGAGAGAGTGAAGGATGAAATCACTCATGGGAGCGTCTCGTGAGATAGGCGATGTGGGTTTTTATGAGCATGAGATATGAAGGAAGACAATGAGACTGAAAGTAAAGCTGGTGTCTTGGGAAGAGCAGGTAGAGAAGCTCTATTTTATCATTAATGACAGGGCGCACACGGTAGAACACGATTCATAGCTCACCTTGGCTGAATAATTGATGGTGAAAGTTAATGCGAGGACTAGGAGTGTGTGGAGAGCCAGTTTTCCTACTCGTATAACAAAGCCGCCCATCTTTAGCCCTGTCTGAAAGCCACACATACACACACACACACAGCAGGTATTAATATATAAAACTACAACAATATTCCAAGCGGCTGGTTTCAATCAAAACAAAACAGGGTGTTAGAAAACAAAGATAAGGCTTGAAGAGCAAAACAAAAAGTGATAAAGTACCTCATGTAAACATTTTGTAGCCTAAAGCCCTATTCCGATGGGATGCATTATCAAGAAATGTCATGAAAGCAATTGTTTTCGAGTCTGTAGATAAGCAGAGATACTGTATTTATGCATTGCTGTTACGTGACCTATTATATCACATATTTAGCTGTGGTAATTCAGAATTCAGTAACCAGGAAAGTCAAACATGAGCATATGGGATTAATAGAATAAGAATAACTGCACAACAAAATGTATTTCAGTTCTGTTTCGTAACATCCCAGAAAAAAGGTCACCTGTAAATTATTCAATCATGTTTGCCATCTGATAATTTAAGGAATAGATTAACATGCAGGATATACTCAAAAGCCACCTCCTCTCTACATTAAAACTACAAGACCCCCCATTTTCCTTACTCCACTTATAAAAAGTATTATTATTTTTTTTTCTCCATGTTTTTTTTAAACCATCTAAATTCAAGACTGATTTTAAATTTGTACAGACATTTCAGTTTATCCTGTTCATTTTATTGGACATTGGGATTTTGTAAATGTTTTTATGTAATATTTTTTTGTTGGTCCTACATCTTAAACAAGTTTTAGTATCTTATTATAATATACTGTATATACAATAGTAAAGTGAATTATTATTATTTTTTTTTAATTATGCACAGGGTCAACAATAAGGACTGCCTGATGGCCCGGGGCCAGCGTGAGAGATGCTGGGGACAGTAGACAGGATTGTTACTGGCCCGTAGTAGTGTAACAGATCACAAATCTCACAGTTTGGATCACACTACGGTTTTTGAGTCACGGATTGGACCATTTTTGAGATCAGCAAAAAAGGGAGGAGACAAATGTCATTAGCTTTTCATTTATACAAAATATTACTGCAAAAACCATTGGTTTTAACAAACAGAACTTAGAACCTGTAATTTTAATAGAAATAAAAATCAAGAAAGAACCAGCTTAAAAAAGTAAAATATTCAATACGAGAAATGATCTTTATCACTGTTGCTGATAATGCTATAGAAATCGAACATCTTGTACAACAGATCATATTTATTTTTAATTAATGATTCACACATAAAACTTCATGTTTAATTATAGGTGTATCATTTTTGAAAACCTATTCAGTGACATAATTTTGATGCTTGTTTGTCGCCACCCATTGGTTACACAATGTAATTGCTACAACATTCACCAGCATGAAGTTCCATTAAACTGTGATTTCAGTCTTTACCATCAACATCAGTGTTTATATCTGAACTATAAACTGTTATCCCAGTTCTTCTGTGTTATTTAACTATTTGTAACTCACTGGAAAAGAAAACTGAATCTCTCTCTATTAAACGCAGATTTGAATGCAGCGATTCTAAGGATTAACTAACATATTCAAATCATTATCATTTATCATTTATGTTGTGCGGGTTTGAATTGAGATTTCGATCTTTTAATGTTTAATTGTCCAGCTTTACACTGAATGCATTAATGCAGGGTAAACAAATAGTGACAGAAAACACCTTTAATCACTAAACTAAAAAAGCGTTTACGTCCCACCACAACTTTTCCCGACATCATTATATTTTACAAGGAAGCCAAAATTCTTTTATACATGTGATTTGATGTATAAAATGTGAATGACGCGGTAGGCAATCTCTCTGCAATTGTTATAAATGTTGGATTAACCTACAAATTCAAAAAAAGTAATTATTCCACAGGTCACGTGCATTCCGAAATATGGGTTGTGATCCGTACGGATCACAGATCAACCGTTATCCGTTATACCCCTACTGGCCCGATTAGGCCAGCGCTGCCTTGTCACTAAAGTTTAATTTGCCTGCAACTATTTATCAATTGGTTGCAAATACAGTCTTAGAATTGAGAAACAGTTTGTGGTTTTAAGCCTTTAAATGCTACCTTCTCTGTGAAGTCATAAACACCATATTGCTTTTCGGTTGCTCTCATCTGATTGGAAGTTGTGAGCACGTTATTTTTTTCTGTATCGAAAAGCAAAGAGACGACAACATCAAATTTTGAGGCTAAAAGAACACATCTGTTTCTAACGTCTTGGAAACAGACATGTACGTGTACAACACAACGAAAAAATGTAGTGATGTTTTGCAGTTTGCCATCCGTTTGGCAAGTCAGCCATCTTTTGTTTTGCAATAAAATACCCGCACTTTTTTCATTTTGTTATCTTTGTTTACATAACACATTGAATTTTTCTCATTATACGTTTATTAACATTTTTTAAATATTTAAATTCTAGATTGACAGATGTTATTTTGATATTTTCTTTAAAACGTGGCTAAGAAATAGCTTGTAACTTATGGTTAATATTTGATGGGGCTAGTTAAATTTTGGCACGGCAAGTAAAAATCTGAACCACTGGCCCAGTCGGCCAATCGGGCCAGCAGAAATAAATCTTAAGCGTTGAAACCTGATGCATTTATAAAATGTTAAATTATTAACCACTTGCAATACTAGTAACTAGTAACTTTTGGTTAATATTTGGTGGGGCTAGTTCAATTTTGGCAGTAAAAATCTGAACCACTGGCCTAATCGGGCCAGTAGAAAAAAATCCTTAGCGCTGAACCCTGATGCATTTATAAAATGTTAAATTATTAACCATTTGCAATACAGATTCTTCTTCAAAACACACTCCTTTCATGAGCATCTACTGTAAACAACCATGTGACTACACATTGAACTGTGTCCATGCAAAAATGCATTGTTGCTTCATGCGCACACATTACTCATTCCGTCATTGACTCCTTACTGATGCACAAACAACTGTATGCCTCTGATGCCCATATGTACATAAACCCCACTTCAATGTAAGCACCCTTGATAAAACAGGTGAAGTGCATTAATTCTGACTACTATGTGAATATATACTGGAATGTGTTCATGCTTGAATACAGTATTATAGTAATCAGTGCACTGAGAGCACACATATTATCGGTCTGTTTGCACATAAATAATAACAGACTCATGTTGGTCTAATGCACAACTTCTGCATAGCACTGTAATCATCCACAATTTTCATTTCTCAAAAGTGACACTGTTTTACTTCATTCAACAAGGAGATGCTGAATATCATACATTACATTCTTGCAGTGGTTTGGCATTTTAAGACACTATTTATTTAAATTAATAATAATAACATTGAATCCGCCTGCTCTAAAACAATTACATAATATGTACAAGAAATGTGATGTTCATAAATTAGACATTAGATTTATAAATTAGAATTAGATTATATAGCAATATAGTACTTTTTTGTTTTGTTATTTTGTATGTGCCCAGGAGGATTACTGAAGCTCCCTGGTTCTAAACCATATATATACACTCACCGGCCACTTTATTAGGTACACCCATCCAGCTGCTCGTTAATACAAATTTCTAATCAGCCAATCACATAGCAGCAACTCAATGCATTTATGCATGTAGACATAGTCATGACGATCTGGTGCAGTTCAAGGCTGGATTTTCTCGCACAACCATCTCTAGGGGTTACAGAGAATGGTCTGAAAAAGAGAAAATATCCAGCAAGCAGTTCTGTGGGCGCAAATGCATTGTTGATGCCAGAGGTCAGAGGAGAATGGCCAGATTGGTTCGAGCTGATAGAAAGGCAACAGTAACTCAAATAACCACTCGTTACAACCGAGGTAAGCAGAAGAGCATCTCTGAATGCACAGCACGTCCAACCTTGAAGCGGATGGGCTACAGCATAAGAAGACCACACTGGGTGCCACTCCTGTCAGCTAAGAGCAGGAAACTGAGACTACAATTCGCACAGGCTCAATGAAATTGAACAATAAAAGACTGGAAAAATGTTGCCTGGTCTGATGAGTCTCGATTTCTGCTGCGACATTTGGATGGTAAAGTCAGAATTTGGCATCAATAACATGAAAGCATGGATCCATCATGCCCTGTATCAACGATTCAGGATGGTGGTGTAATAGTTCGGGGGATATTTTCTAGGCATATTTTGTGCCCATTAGTACCAATTGAGCATTGTGACAACGCCACAGCCTACCTGAGTATTACTGTTGACCATGTCTATGCCTTTATGACCACAGTCTGATGGCTACTTCCAGCAGGATAACGGGCCATGTCATAAAGCGTGAATCATCTCAGAATGGTTTCCAGTACCTTGTTGAATCTATGCCATGAAGGATTAAGGCAGTTCTGAAGGCAAAAGGGGGTCCAGCTCGGTACTAGTAACGTGTACCAAATAAAGTGTATTTTGCAATGCAATCTTTTGAGCATGTCATGATTTTTGTTCCATCTGAAAATGATTTTCCCCCTGTGTGCAGGTTCTGTAATTGTACTTTTATGGCATAAAAACAAGTTATTGTCTAACCCTTTAAAGTGAAATTACTGAGCATAAACGGGAGGCTTACAAAAATGCAAATTTTAAAAGAAAATTTTAGATGCCACTTAAAGTTTTTGCATCTACAGGGTTTTTCCTGAGTAGAGAATTACAAGGTGGCCACCTCCATCAAATTTTGTAGCAGCTTTGTCTTTTGACAAAAATCATGCAAGCAATCACGACTAAGGACAGAACCCAAGTGATGTTTAAGCACTGGTCATGTATTTATTTACATTAGATGTTATTTTACAAGAATAATGCAAAACGTGTTTGTTTCAAGTAGCAAAAAAAAGGGAAATTGGGATGGAAATTGCACCTCATTCTGAGCCAAAAAAAACCCTGATGTGAACACTTTAAATACAAGCCTCATACTTCAATTTCCTCAATTTCAATCATGTAGATTTATGCACTGCGACATACACTGACCTGAAAGTGTTTGATGAAGAGCGCGGACACAATAAAGCTGAGCACCAGAGAGCCCAAAATCATAGAATTGCAAAACTGCAGTAACCACACCAATAACAGACTCGACACCTGCATCAGGTACAGAGAGACCACCTACAGAGAGAAAGAAATGAATATCCAACCTCGCATGAACTACAAAAAGTATCCAGTCTGTGCATTGAGCGTTACCTGTTCTGCTGTGAGGAAGTCCAGGCAATCCAGAGTGTAGATTATAAGAGCCTGCACCAGGAGGACAAACTGATTGAACTGCCATGTCAAACAGAAGCAGAAGGTGGAGACGAACACCAGCCACAACACCACCCTCTGTGATTGAGAGCGCATGAAAAGGAAATGATGTTCCACTCAGAGAGCCAAACATACAAAATATCTTCTTTTTTTATTCAGAGCTCATAAAATGATCATTTTTTCCCTGTGATTTACACCATATGTCAGGAAAGCAATTAAGAGTTTGAGCTGAGAGAACATACTGAGAGAGAACAAATATGTGTTCAGCAGGGTAAATATTTCAGACGTACACTTGCAATTGCAAACCTTCATATTTCACAAAACTATTCTGCAACAGCAGCGAGCAGTCAGAAACATTCATCACTACTTACTGTCTCTTATTTCCTCAGTCTTTTCAATCATGTTATCGGTAACACTTTACAATAAGGCTTCATTTGTTAATGCATTTACTAACATGGAAAATCTACAAACAACATTTATTACTGTATTTATTCATCTGTGAATGCTAGTTAATGACAATTAAAAAATAATGTTTTCGAATGCCATATTACACCGAGAGGGATTAGAAAAATTACAAACTTAATTCTAATCTAGTCTAATAAGTAGTCAGAAGCGTGTTTCCCAAACAACTACATAACTTGTGGCTAAACTATCATAGTACGTTGCATCATTTAGGAAAAGAACGATGTAGTGACGAGTGTTTCCCAAAACCGTAGTTGCTATGTCGCAGATCCATCGTTTGAATCACGTTAGTTATAATGTAAAACGCCCATAATGATTCTGTAAACAGGGTGGAGTAACTAGTTCTTTAGAGAAAAACCCCATAATTTTTTGTGCAAATAATATTATTTTACACACACACAAATCCAATATTAGCTTTGGTAAAAACACACACTCATTTTCCATATTAATTGAAATATATGTAAACGCACATATAGAGCCTGTGTTTCCTTTACAAGTATTATTGAGAATATTCCATATTCTATTCTAAAACATAAAACCATAAACCATATATAATTTCATATATAAATTATATAAATCGTTAATGGTTGTAATCTATTAAAGAATCACGAAACACCAAAACACATTTTTTGAGATGTTGACAGTCATATATGTGTCCCCACGCTGCTAAAAATACTATTAGGACACAAAAAAAGTGAAAATTGGTTGTTTTTGCGTTAATTCAAGCAAATTCGTTCTACCGGTTTGAAAAGAAATTTAGAAGTAATGTCATGGCCATGAGACCCTTGTGTGTATTTCAGCGTGTAGACTGGATGTCTGTACCGGTGAGTACAGCGTGACGTCTTTGAGCTTTCAGCATTAATTCATGAGAAAGACTTGGTTCAAACCAATCAGCGCGCTCTATTGTGTATGAGGTGCGACTTCATTAATATGCATGATAGCTTCGAAGACTGTTTTCAGCTGTTACAGTGTTCAGATGGCAGAGAGACGCCACGTTGTGTTGCCAACTGTAATTAAAACAAGTGGAAGAAGAAGAATTGTTAGGTGACATGGTTAGTGTTTTGTTTATAAATGTTCTGCAATGAAGGTTTTGTTTTCAATTCCCCGCTATGAGAGCACAGCTGGACTCACATGTGTGGATTACAGTAGTCTGCTAACACGCGACAAAAATACATTTCTAAGGAAAAATTTTTACCCGAGAGTTTTTTTCTCATCTGGAAATGGTGAAATCCGTATTTGCCACAACTTTCCAGTTGGTGTTGATTGTCCTGTCTCTACAGATTTGGTAAGTGTGTGATCCATGTTCTTTGTTTATGTTTATTCAGGTGGCAAAGTTAGTTAGTATCGTCAGCAGTACTCTTTAAGTTTTTAAAGACATACCTTAGTCAAAATGATTTAGTTACTAAGTTTACAGTATATTAATAGCACTACAAAATTATGAACTGAAAGATCTGCTGTAAATGCTGCTCTTCTAATGTAAACACCTTAATCAAACTATTACCGTCATGTAGAATTGCCGCATTTTGTGACAGAAAGTCTATACACACATGGCTTTCTGATGCTGTTCTCTGCACCTACAGAGTGCATCTAAGTAAACGAGAAATGCAGAGGTTGTTTTTTTCTCTCATACAGCGTGTGGTATCAAACATTCCATTAAAACAATACTCTTCCAGCAGTTTGTCACGGGGGCATGCATGAAATGTTACTGAATGAAAGTGAAAGTGCCAAACTGCAATTAAAGTCGACAAATTAATAATTTGGCAAATAATTTGATTACTGATGTCCATGTAAACAGTCACTGTCTTTCTCCCCCATGTCTGTGTGTTGTTTTGTCTCTCTGAAAATCAGCGCATGGTCAAACAGAAACTCCCATATTTATGCAAACTCTTCCCTCTTTCCCTCACCCGACACCCACATTCGACAACCACTCACCCACTTTCCTGACTTTTTTCACTAGAAAACTTGACTAGAGGTGTGAAAAAACCCTGCTGAGACAGGGGGGGTTATTGGCTCTTCAGTAATGTTTTTTAAATATTTAAGAAATTTATTTTAAAAAAATTAAGAAATTCTTCCTAATAATAATAATAATAATTTTTTTTCTTTAATTTATTGTAAAAGCCAACTTTTACAATTTGACACATTTTTGACAACATTTCTTAATATATAACCTACTATAAATGAAGACCATTAACGTTGATATAAGTTTTGGAGACATAACGTATATTCCACATTTAAATAAATAATAGGTCACCTATAGCTTTGCATTTAAATGGCATTTAATGAATTAAAGCTATTGAGCAAATTATTGAAAGATGACAGATGGCATAGTGACACTTCACAATAAACTTTACATTGTTACTTCATGTTCACTTATAGTGAATTAATTTTAAGAACAAATTTCAATTTCAATAATGCATTGGTAAAAGCTGAACTATGGTTAATAAACGCTGTACATTTATTAACGCTGTTATTTTTAGTTCATGTTAGTAAATACATTAATAAAACCGGTAACAGTTTTACTTTAAGTCGCAATTCATGGTATTAACAAATCATTAACTAACCCTGCAAGTTTGATAAACTACTAATTACTGCTTATTAACAGTTAGAAAGGTAGATGTTGAGTTTGGGTTTTGGTAGGATTAGGGATGTAGAATAAAATCATACTTTATCATGACTAATGAACAGTTAATGACTTAATAATAGGCAGGTAATAAGCCAGTGGTTAATAGCATAAATTATGAAACTAAAGTATTACCATGACATTTTTTTGTAAAGTTTGAGCATGCTATCTATGCTTTTTTTATTTATTCCCTTTATAGCTTTAATTTATTTAACTAAACTGACAAGCTATTAGACTGGATCAAAATTAAATTTGTAATTTTTCTAATCCTTTCCAGTGATATATGTAGAAAAAACTCAATGTAGGGTAGTTTCATTTCCTTGAAAGCTGTAATCACTGGCTGTGTGGAGCCATCACAATGGCCCTGTCCCAAATGGCCCCAGTATACCTCAAGGTCTTCCTCAGAGTTTCCACTTTTTTTGATGTAAAGCTGCTTTGAGTGTTTGGTTGAACGGCAAATATTGTAAGTCTGCAAGACTGTAAGAGCATGAGAAAAGTGCTATTTGGAACAGGGACAATGTAAGAGCATCCTAACCAACAACATCGACTCAACCAACTGAATGAATTTGAGGCAAGGTTGTCAATATATCCAATGAAATGACCTATGGAATGCTTTCAGAAACATTATTTTTGATTTTGTGTTGTCTAGTAGTGCTAGCAATGCTAGTAATTGCACACATCAGTGTTAGACCCAGTTGATAATGTAGCAGCTCTCAGGTCAGCAGTATGTTGATCCTGTGAAAGTAGGTCTTCATACACGATTCTAACCTGTACACTGGACTGAAAACAGTCTCAGACCCAGGCATGTCTAGATTGAAGTTAATTGATGAGTGAGCTGTTTATATTATCAGCATTCATGACCTGAATGAGTTAATACAAGCTTCTTTTTAAAAAACATAATATAATATGCATAAAAATAAATAAAATTCAGTGAAATTGATTTAATAATCAAAAACTGTGTATCCCATTGGCATCATACAGATGCAGTGATACATATCACGAGTGTTGGGGAAAATCACTTTAGAAAGTAATCTATTACAATACTGTCTTCCCCAAAAAGTAACTGGTTGCGTTACTTTGTAACTTTTTATGATAAGTAATGTGTTAGGTTACTTTTGCGTTACTTTTTCTGACCTAGCTGAGGCTTGATCTCTTTCAGAACTTCCTCTATTTTTTTTTAATAGAGGAGTTGACAACACACTATATGAGCTTCATCTTAAAAAAAAAAAAAAAACATAAAAAATAAATGTAGAATAATGGCATCTTTGAAGAATCCAAGAGCTCTGCATGCCGTATATACAGATTAATGAAAGTTTAAAGCAATGTCTTTGCTACTTTTGCACTTTTTGTCTTATTAAAAAGTAAAATCACTGTTCATTCAGATAATCTTCTTTTCCTTTTCTTCCATGTATTTAAATCAGAGGTGTGAACCTACACTGGTCTCACGGTTTGGTTCGGTTATGATTATCATGGCATCGATTCGGTTCAATTCGATATCTTGGTGCATCACGGTGCATTGATGATGCTTTCCATACACAACTTTATATTTTACTTCACAGCACAAGAAAATTGTATAAATATATTTATATTTATATATTATTTGTAATACAATTTTGACCTTTAATACAAGCAGTCAGATATCTGAACTGCAAACTGAAGTACATGCAGAGAACAACATAAGCATCCGTAGCAAATAAACAAATGTAAATATCCCGCTCGCTTACTGAGCCTTGTCTAGCGAGTTATTACACCCCTATTAGTCACACGCTCAACAGAAAGGGCTGCGATTGGCTCTAATGCTCGGGCGCTGTTCACCGCTGATAAACGGCAGCCATGTGCAGTCTACATTTCTGTCTGTTCCTGGATTTTCTCATTGCGTGTGAGATTTCACATGACTATGATCATTTTAATTCAGCAATTTTTTAAAAGCAAATTAATAAAAGTAAAAAGTAATTGGCATTACATTTTTAAAAAAAGTAACTCAAATATTATTACTTAATTGTTTAAAGTAATGTTTTACTTTACTTGTTACTTAAAAAAATAGTATTGTTATGTAACTTGCATTACTTGTAATACGTTACCCCCAACACTGCATATTACTGACATCATTCTATGATGATGTAAAAAAATAAAATAAATAAAAAAATAATGTGTGATTATGTGTGATTTTTTTTATTTAATAATGATGATTAAACATTGTTTTGCCCAGTTTTGTTTTCTGTGTTGGTATCTTGGCTGGTTTAGACCTGTCATTTAGCATATAAATATAACACACATGCTGCCAGTAGGTGGCCCATGTTAATGAATGAATCATTGATTAAAACCAACATTGATTAGTTCAAAATGACTTGCTTATTCAATTTGTTCAGGAAGAAAACACCACAGCATTGCAGTAAGATGCACAAATGTTCAGCTCTGAATGTGTTTGGAACCATTTTCTATAGCACAATAGAAAACAAACAGACCCTAGATAATAGTATCTAGCATTAAAGTTATAGGAACTAAGTTATAGGAAGAAGCCAGCTGGCTGATCCCCAGAGGACATTGTCTCTGCATGTGTACCGTCACAAATGAGAAAGCCCATGTTGTGTCTAAAATGTATGGTCACTTATTCATTTATAATTTTAAAAAGGAAAAGATTAAAGGATAATCAGGCCTGACTCAGCAGGTTTTTCAGCAGGTTCCTGCTCTGCAGAACATAAAAACATTCAGACAACCTTTAAACAAAATGAAGAGAAACAGGCTACAGCGATAGCTGACTGTCACATGACGAACATGGGATTTTTTTAAATGTCTCAGTGTTGGTATTGATTTTATATGTTGCGGGATCTCATTCCAGCCTTTTGTGGATACATAAAAGAAAGATCATAACAGTTTTTAAAAGCCAGTAACACCAAATATTTGTTACAGATCTGGTGGAATGATCAGTCCTTGTACGTTTTGGTACCAAAGCACAAAGGGCTGCTAAGGTAGCACTATTTAAAATATGATTGTATAGTTGAATCCCTGTGTTCATAGTGTAATTTTAAAATGATAAAGCATTAGAGAGTGATAGCACAAAACAATAATATTAACCTAGTGTTTGTGGAAAAAAATCTATATCATATTTGATGGTGTAATATTATCTAACTATTTCAAATTATTAAATATAATGATCAAAAGACCATACAGGGATAAGGGATGTTTACAGGAAATTTCAAGTATATTGGCATTGTCACACAATGAATGCATTTGGAGACTTATAGTGGGATAATTCACCCAAAAATGAAATTTTACTCACTATTTACTCAGCTTTAACATTTATGAGATTTTTTGTTTAACACATAAGATGACATTTTGAAGAAAGTTGAAAACCTGTAACCATTGACACGCACAGTATAAAAAACAAATACTATGAAAGTCAGTGGTTACATGTTTCAGCAGTTCTCAAAATATATTATTTTGTGTTTAACAGAAAAAAAGAAACCTAGTGAAACATAATAATGTTTGCAAATATGAAGTTTAAAAAACTATTACATTACAAACACAGATGAAATCACATACTGTCCCTATAATGTAAAACAATTGTGAAATGCAATTTGTAATTCTGTTAATTGTTCTATGAAACAAGTCTTTAAGCAGGATTTGCAATAAAGAATCTGACTTCCCATGAATAATCTGAATCATTTGGAAACAGTTTCTGTATCGACACATACATTTATCAGGACAGAAAATTACCTGGTGGATAGGTTTAAGCTTTGGCCTTAAGTAGCAGGTTATGGCAGCCACCTGAAGAGCAAAGAACGGTATCGACCAGTTCTCCCTTAGAGATATGGTAAACTCCACACGTGTGGTGTCCACTCTGCAAAAAAAAGAAGTCAATAAAACACAGAAAAGTAGGCTTAATGTAAGGAGAAAAAGCATGAGAAGTTTTTGTAAAGGTGTAGTTTTTTATTGCTGCACTATATTTTGTAGAGATTGATAGGTTTAATAAGCAAGTGTAAAAAAAGCTGTGACTAAAACATTGCTTTGCTTGACTAAGCGCCCCAACAGCTTTAACCAATAGTTTGGAGTGGAGACTATTTGTATTGTGCATTCAAAGAGAGCTTCAAAAATATTGAGACCGCCCCAGGAGGAAAAAATCTTATCAGGTTGCTTGTGACATTGAATAAAGGAGCCCTAAAATGTCCAAATGGCCTAAAGCCCTAATCATCTTTGAAAGATTTAATTCAGATTTTAGAGAAACCTATACCTGGATTCAGATGCTCACTGCATCACAATAAACATTTACTCCTGCCAGATGGACTGCGAAGGTGAATTCTGTGTATACGAGAGACCGATTATAATCTCGTTGAGCACACACACACACACACACATACCTGTTGAGAATATACCAGACTCCACTGAGGGCTCCAGCCAGCCACGAGTCACTGAGTAACCAGCTAGTGATAAAGAGAGCAATGACATACACTGTCTGCAATGCAAACACTGTATAGATGTAGAAATAAATTGGCTCCAAATACGTCTGAAAATAAAACACACACAGGACAGAAAAAAATAAGCAATTCTGTGAAATATCCAAGATGATTTATAGATCTAACAAAGAACGCAGAAGTGATTTGACACCTGGATTGGAAGTATCCTGTACAAAATGCTAAGGAACACCTCCTGGTAGATATTCATGCGCTGTAGGATGTTTATTGTCCTCTTGGATTCAGTAGTGTTGTCATGAGTAAGCTCATAGAGACCTATGAACACAAGAACACACACAAGTCAAACTTTTACAACTTAGCATGAACTTAAACTGCTAAATCAAAGCTTTGGGGTTGGTAAGATTCTAAAAACGGCCATTAATTCAATTTTAGTGTCACACAAATAACTGATTTTGATAACAAAAAATACAGATTGATGAGTGTGTATTTTTTATTACTGACGAACAGAAGATTTTGACATAATATGGGGGCGTGCGAGAGTGGATGGCAACATCAACAGTGTAGGGAGTCGACGGATCCTTCCAGAACTGAAAAAGTCACACACCATATTTTCCTTAAAAGATCGATTGGTGCCTCCATATCTGAGCTTTGATTTCATTTTCAAAGCAATCCACAGGCAAGAGCCCTGCATGGGCCTTAAATCTAAGCACTAGCCCGGCCCTGGCCCTGGCCCGACATGCACAGGCTGTAGCCCTGACCTTGTCCAATAGTTTATCAAAATTTTTGGCCCAAGTCCAACCCGAAGCCCATCTTTTTTTTTCCCTGCCAAACAGCTTATACTGTTACAGCCATTGAAATAGCTCAGATTTGTACTTAATAGAAAGTTGATGTTCTTTCGTTTTGTTTTTTATCAGAATTTAAAGAAATGTTTGGAGTTTGTTTTTGTTTTTTTTAAATGTAAGTTTTAGTTTAAGTGACATCGATATCCAAGTGGTATGTGTTCCAGTTTACTCAACCTACAAGTTGTGCATTGTGCATAACCAGTTGTCTCATCATTTAAAGTTGTCGCTATTTGAAAAGTTGACCAGAAGTTTTGCATAGGCAATTTTTCTCTTTATGTTTTTCATTGTATATGGCTGGAAATCTCTATGTGCAAGGCATCACTGGCACTTCCGGACCGCACGCATTAGATCTCATTAAACGTTTTAAAAAGTTTTATCTAAAGCAGGCCCAAAGCCCGATACGCGTGCTAGCTATGATGTGAAAATGGGCCCGAAGCCCGGCTCTAGGGGCATAAAAAAGTCAGGCTCAAAAGCAGGGCTCTACCACAGGCACCCAGCAAAATGTTTTCTACAGAATGACTTGTCAATTGTGATTACAAATGTTCGTTAATTAACTCTACATCTTAAAACAATAAAAAGAGGCTCTACACTCAAAGACCCCCCAAACAGGTTTTTGAGAATGCTCAGCAAGCCCTTTTGGTTCGCACCTTCCTACACATTCCTCAGGCAGACAAAGAAGCGATCAAAAAGCTTACAAAATGTAAGCGGACATTCAGTTAAACTGTGTTTATTTGAGTTATGTATGCTTGTTTTACGTTTTTGTAGGTTTTTGTGTGTACATATTTCATATGTTTAACGTTACATTTAAGGATAGTTAATGAGTTATAGCCGTTGGTGGTGGATGAAATCTACAGAAAGTTTGTAAAATATTTAATTATTATTTTGTATTGAATGAAAGCTAGAAAAGTTTCAAATGCATTGGTTTATATGAAAAAAACCATACTACGAAAAGTATCCTTGTTATAATACTTTATTTTAATAACTTCCAATAAAAGGCAGGTAACACACTGCACTCACGCGATGTGCCAACTCGGCCTCATAGAAGAGGGAATGGGGGTGGAACCCCACCCCACAACTTCTCTGACTGGACAATCACTGTGTAGACCACACCAAATACCAAAGCCTATAAAATTTTGAACAAGAAAAATTCATTGTCATCTTTGCCGGTTGTCTTCTTTCACCGGTCATCGCTGCCTGGACGTCGCTCTTCTTATGCTGTGGCCGTTACATCATCTCGCTGGAAGCTTCGCTACATCTCCAAAGACTTGCTTGTACCAAGCCTGAAGCTTCCCCACGGAGCAAACCGCAACCTTCACTTGCTGCCGGCTCGACCCCCGATCTGCTTGTGCAACCGCTTCAACACCAAGCCATCGGGTCACCTCATCAGAACTCTAAAACTCTGTCATAACTTCAGAATTCTGCAGAGAGCCGAAACCCCAGGAAGGACTTCACCTACAAGGCCTCGTCATCCAACATCCGTATCCCTAGCAACCGACTCCAAGCTTCCCCGAAACCCCTCCTCACCGACGAAGGAACTCCAGCACGTCATTGGAGTTGCCTAGCGGGTCAATCAGCTTCGCCAGAATTTCCCTATATGGACCAGTCGAGGAAACCAAAATTCCACCAGAACCCAAGTAACACAAACAATCTTTCTATCCGTTGCTGAAACTGGTGTGAATTATATTTAAGTAGTAAAGAATAGCGAAATTCTCTGCTTTTATGGTTTCTCTCAGGTTGCAAGAACTTAGCAAATGCTAGAATTTGAATCCTTACTCGCTCTCTGTCATAACTCTCCTAAAACTGCTTGTGTGTATGTATGTGCGTTTGTGTGTTTTATGTAGATTAGTTTGTTGTGTTATAGAGTAGCAATAAACTTGTGTTTCATCTATAAGATCCGTGTTGGTGTGTTGTGTGCTTTATGAGGTAATGCCTCAGATTCAGATACAGCTACCTTGCTCATCAAATAATTAAATTCTGTTTTTATATTGTTATTGTTAATAATAATACAGGATTGCTTTACACTGCCCGTTCAATTTGCTGGACAAATAAGCAGTTTAAGTGTTAGCTTTAATTAATTCAATGTGAATCACGTTCTAATATTTGGATTCGAATTCCCAAAGTTTATATTTGATTTAAACCAAAGAGCCTGAGGTCTCAAGACATTTGTGCTGCCATTACATTACAAATCATAGGAGAGGGCAAATTCTTCAGCAGGATAGCGCTCCTTCTCATACTTCAGCCTCCACATCAAAGTTTCTCAAAGCAAAGGAGGTCAAGGTGCTCCAGGATTGGCCAGCCCAGTGCCCAGACATAAACATTATTGAGCATGTCTGATGTAAAATGGAGGAGGAGGCATTGAAGATGAATTCAAAGAATCTTGATGAACTGTAGGAGTCCTGCAAGAACGCTTTCTTTACCATTCCAGATCACTATTAATAAGTGATTTGAGTCATTGCATAGATGTATGGATGCAGCTCATGGGAGTCATACAAAATATTAATTCTTTTTCCACTGTACCATGACTTTATATTCTATACTGTACATTATTTCTGTTAAGTAACAAGACTTTTGTCTAATCAAAGTCAGACCTTACTGTCTGAAAAGCAAGGCATGATATTTTATTTGGGTAAAATAAGCGTAATCTAGAGGCCTCTGCTTTTCATATAAGCCACTTCCCATACCAAATGATCAACTAGAGGTCATATTATTATCTGTGGTTCCTAAAACTTTGATAGAAATGAAGAAATATATAGTATAGTAATGTACACTAATCACAAATTCAGAAATGTATTACATCTATGCCTAACAAAAGCAAAACATATTGACTACATTGATGTAAACAGACAATATTTTATCCAGAATGATATCATCAACTGTCAATGTCACTTTGCTCTGAAACTGAGCATAGTTGAGCCAAACCCATCTGTCACAACACAGCTAATATTACTATTATATTTTGCCTTTGTACAGCAGGAAGGTGATTAAAGGCTTCCACTACTGTAAACAGCATAATGGAAGTGGATTTCAAATTTTTTTACAACCTCAATTGTATTAATACTACTGCACATTGTACTACAGCTGTGACGTTTACAGTAATCAATTTCCAAGCCTTCTTAATAGAAAAGCAATGCTATGAACATGCTTTTACTCTGCTATATACACAAAAGTCCAATTGTAGTGGTGTCTAGAGATCAGCTTTTGGCACCGCTGCGGTTCTTACCATCTCAGTCTCAATGGGTAATGACCTAATTGTGATGTTTTTCAGTGCAGAAGCACAAAGAAAATCCATTCCAAATGGGGCTGTTAAGCCAATTAGCTTGAGCATAGACCACTTAGAGCAAAGTTGTGCATTTCTTCTATTTTCTGAGACCAGTCACGCTGATATGGTTACATAATGAAACATTCCTTCGATAGCTCTCAAATTACGTAGTGATAAAGGAAAGCAGAAAGTGTGGTTCAAGACATCTGCCATTATGCACTGAGCTAAATATATGAATAGGAAAAAACAAAAATTGGATCTTAGATATATGAACATTATTTATACATAAATTACAATTAAATAAGAATCGCCCACTACACTCTCAGAAATATATGTGCAGATTGTACTTTTATTGGTGTAACAGCTTATAACTGGGGAAGTACCATTAAAATAACATTATATTTGTACATTACTTACCTAGAGAAGTTCACAGTAGCACCTGAGGGGTACATTTACTACTACTTTTGTACAAAATTGCACATTTTGTGGTGTAGATAAGGTACCAAGTTGTACTTTTTAGGATGCTTGCCCAGTGATAAACTGATGTACACCTGAAGGTGCTTTTTTTTCTCCCCTGACAGTACAGGAGCAATAATTCTACATAAAAATAAAAGCCAAGGACTTCAACATCAGTGATCAGTAAGATGAAATGACGCAGGATTAATCGTATAACTAGCCAATATGTCTTAGGAGTAAATCACAGTACCTTGCTGTATAGTAGGGGCCTTCAGCATCTGTTTGTAGTAGGAGTAATAAAGGCCACATTCTGTCCGGAAAGAGATTTCACGCTCCACTTCCTACCAGTGCAGGAAGAGAGGATAAGATTCAGTTAGAAATGAACTATGACAAGAAGCACAACATGGGTAAATGGTGTTAAAGTGAAATACATTTCCCATCTGAGAAAGAAATCAGAGCAGATATCGGAACAGAATAAACAGATTTCATACGCAATAAAAGTCTTGAGAAAGAAAAAAGAAAACAGGTGTTGTAAATATGCTGGGTTTTATAGTGGAAGCAGTTTTCAGAACTAAACACGATCCAGACCAAAAGGTTGATATGCAACAAGAAAATGTAGTTTTAAGAGACGTGTTTCACTTATAGTTTTGTTCAAATAAAAATTGCACATTTTAAAATCCCATGTCACAAGATTTATAGCAAGGGGTTTTTTATTCATAAAATAAAATTCACTGACTGGTGTTTTTGTGTATTTTCTGCAAATATGGAAAAACGTATTAAATGTGAGCAGTGTTGCTTGGATAGTACATCTGTTTGCACTATGAGAAGATGATGGCTGGATCAAAGCTCCAAAACAAAAGGTTAATAAACATGTTTACAAAAAATATATAACAAAGACTCACTGTATATACGATCTTTTAGTTGTCGGGCTGCACAATACAGTAATTCAAACTGTATAAAATACTGTACTGTATACAGTACTGTATACTGCACTGTATATATACACAATACCGTATATCATTTCAGCATCGATATCACAATGTGCGCATCCGCAATAGTCACATTGCAAAAATATACAATGCCCAGTCTGAATTATAGTTGACTAGGAGCCACAGAATTGTTTTTAATCAATGTATTTATTTTGACTTTAAATGATTTTTGCAAAAAAACACTTCTTACTTAGAATTTTTGTCTTGTTTCTAGTCCAAACATCTACATTTCATAGTGAAAACAAGATTATTTCACTTACCCCACTAGCAAATAATTTTCTTAAAACAAGCAAATACAAAAATCTCTTAATTTTCACTTTTTCCTTAAAAGTAAAAATTAAACAATATTTTTACGTGGTCTAAAAACTTTTTTGATATTTGGACTAGAAACAAGGCAAAACAAAGGTGATCATTCAATTTCTGTACCTGATTACTGTTCCACTCTACAGAAAACCATTAAATAATGCTATTCAAACCATCTTGTAAATCTGTATATCACAATATTTATCGCAGTAAAAATAAAATATCGCAATATCAGATTTTTCCAATATTGTTCAGCCCTATTGTCTAGTTTCGATATATGAATTCACATTTATTATTTAATACTGTATGTTAGTGACATTTTAAGCATTACTTTTAGCTGGATTCGCTTGCTGGGTGGTCAAGATAACCACATTTTTTGATGTACCAAAATTGTTCCTTAGAATTAGAACAAAGAAATATGAATAAATGCTTAAAAATGCTTAAAATACAAATTTAGTAGCTCACTAGAAAAAAAATAGGAATCTGTTAAAGTTTTAAAATAAAAACTATAGCTTATTGCAATGTATTAGGCAAATTACAAACTGACCAGCACAATCAAATTTCCTCAGAATTTTCAGTCAGAATTTATTTGAATAAAAAATTAAAACAATTATAATAATAATGTAGAGCTTCACAACTTTTCTAGCATCTCTTTCTAGCAAAAAAAGTACATTTGAATATCCATCAATAACAACATTAGCCAAATTAGTATTTAAATTCATTTGAATTCAGGCCGCTTTTGGTGCTTTTTTATTTCAAGTATAAGGTCCAAGATTTAGAATAAAAGTTACTTTTAAAATGTTTCCTCTATTTAAAAAAAATACAGTAGGTCAATAGTGAAAGATGACTTCTCTTACGTCAGATTGTGTTTTTTCTTGCACATGATGTTGGACTCACGAAAAATAATTATCTGCATTGATCAAAACTGATTAGCTGAAGTCCCGAAAGCCAACAGAGGAAGGGTTATCTTTACAATTTGTGATGGCAAAGCAGTTAAAATTGGACAAACAAGCTTATGAATGGGACAAATTCTGGACAGTTCTCAGTGAGGGTGGGTCTTTCAAAAACCCCCCAAACACCCCTGGCTATGGGCCTGATCAATGTTTTGAAACAGTACCCTGCAGGCACAGGACGTCAACATGATGTCATATTGACATTGTACCTCAACGTACCCCAACGTCGTGGGCATGTTGGATTTTTTTTAGCAATGAAAAATCGGGTTGATGTCAGAACCCAATGTCAGGCTGACGTCAATGTCCAACGTCCAACCTAAAATCAACCAAATACCAACGTCTAATCATGTTATACCTTGACTTTGTGTGGACGTTACCACTATGACATCTGTCAGACGTTGAATTTTGGTCACTTTCCAACACAACCTAAAATTAACCAAATATTCACATAATTTGACGTCGTTATTAGACGTCAAAATAACGTCCCTAGACACTAGCTAGACATTGAATTTTGGTCACCTGATGTAATGACCGAAATCTAACATAATATTAACGTCTTATATGTTGTTTGCCTGCTGGGTATGTTCTACAAGCAACAATTTAGATCTCACTTTATATTAAGCGGTCTTAACTACAATGTACATCAAAAAATAAATGCAGTGTACTTATTGAGTTCACAATGTATAACAAAACATTTACACTGCTATCGAGGAAGGAGACACATAAAGTTAATGGATTTAATTAAAATGTGAAAATGAAATCTGAGATGAAAAAATCTTCTAAAATGAGCATTTTTCGCCACCTCCTATGTTTATGTATCACTTCAAAGACAATAAAAGAAACCTCTTTGCTATAAAAGTGAAAGTACTGAACCGACACACAGGAGGAACATTTTAGAAGGCACTTGGAGGCTATTACATCTGATATCTTCAGTTGGGTACTACAAAATAATCACTGCCTGAAAAAAAGTATGATGACCGACACTTAACGGTCAAAACTGCTTGTCCTGGCACAAAGAGCAAACCTTCACATCTTCATTTAACAGTGCGTTGAGCAACAAAAACGAAGACAAATCCTGCTTCTGCTTACCTTTAAGTGTGAAAACCACAGCAGGTTTTCGTGTATAGAATAAACACACCATGCATGAAACAGCCCGATAACCCCTGCCAACAGTAATCCTGCTGCTATGACAACAGCCGGCCAACTGTTTGGTCCCAGAATGTGAATCCATGAAGGCTTAAGACACTCTTCTATGCCCCTCTGCCCAGTTTTGTAATCCCTCGAATTGTCTTTTGGCCCAAAGTTTACAAAAGGTGGTCTATCTAGGACGCTCCCCGTATTATCATCCGAATTGCTCTTCCTGCTGCGACAAGCCCTCATTTTTAAGTATTATTATCCTCCGTCTTCTCTGTCTTTCCCTTTGTCGTTCCCAGTTTGAGACCGTAAGCTCTTTTGTTTATCGGTCTTTCCAGAGCGACGTGCCCAAAAACTTCATAGTACACGTATTAAAACAATAAAACACGACCTCGTGAGATCATTCTAAGCTCCAGTCGGCACCAAACAGCAATCTGCTGGAGGAACATTTTACATGTGATCAGAGAAAGGGGCTGAGACAGGAAGGAAGGCATGTGGGCCGCACAACTGGTGACCTCTTGGTAGTCAAGCGAAAAAAATATATATAAAAAAAAGATGGGGTAAACGCTTGGAACATGATTTAGGAAAAAAGAGCATTTGCAAAAACTATTACAGATTAACACTGTCCTGTGCTAAACATGGACATGACATCACATGCAGCAAATTTAAGAGAGTCCTAAAAGCAGCTGTCTCCTGCTGTAGAGCGGAGTCCCAGAGGAGGAACAATTTGGACTTCAAATGCCTTTGATCAGATATCATGGCAAAATCATCATTTACTAAAATGTTACGATTCTGGAAGACAGACTCCTGCTGAGAACATTTACAAAGCCCCTGTGAAATGTACTCCTGGTTTACACTGAAACAATGGAAACCATTATGAAAACACTGCAGAATTACTCAGGATCTCTGTAGTCACATTTGATCGTCTGCTAAAAAATAGCTGTAAATTAACAATTTTCCATATTTTCTGATCCATGTTTTATTATTATTATTATTATTATTATTATTATTATTATTATTATTATTATTATTATTATTATTATTATTATTATTATTATTATTATTATGGATTTTCACCTTTATTGGATAGGACAGTGAAGAGAATTGACAGGAAAGTATAGGAAGCAAAAAGAGGGGAAGGATCGGCAGGAATCGAACTTGGATTGCCCTGAGCACCGGAGTGCATGTATTGATGCCCTTTCCACTACACCACTGGATTATCATCATTATAATGGTAATAATAATAATAATAATAATAATAATAATAATAATAATAATAATTATTATTATTATTATTATTATTATTATTATTATTATTATTGGTATTATTATTATTATTATTATTATTATTATTATTATTATTATTATTATTATTATTATTATTTAGTATTATGCTTTTTAATTGCATTGTGGGACCTTGCTCTTTCCTCCAACAAATTTAGATGTTGAAAAGCTTGAAAAAGTGACTTTTATTGACATTTTGATTAGTTTGATGTGATATATTGTCTGGTTATGTGTTGTAAATTACGATACAAAAACCTGGTAATAAACTACCAGTATTTTTTTCTGGTATTTTACAGATTTAATTCTCTATATGTTATTTATTTTACAATATATTGTATAAAACCAGGCAGCACGCTGGCGTAGTGGGTATCACAATCGCCTCACAGCAAGAAGGTCGCTGGTTCAAGCCTCGGCTGGGTCAGTTGGAGTTTCTGTGTGGAGTTGTTCTCCCCACGTTGGCGTGGGTTTCCTCCGGGTGCTCCGGTTTCCCACACAAGTCCGAACACATGCACTATAGGTGTGTGTGAATGAGAGTGTATGGGTGTTTCCCAGTAATGGGTTGCGGCTGGAAGGGCATCTGCTACGTAAAACATATGCTGTATAAGTTGGCGGTTCATTCTGCTGTGGCGACCCCAGATTAATAAAGGGACTAAGCCGAAAAGAAAATGAATAAACGAATGTATAAAACCAGTACAATTAAGTAATAGTCACTTTAATTAAATGCAGTTGAGTTTTCAGAGCAGAGATCAACATCCCTTAATACAATTCACTGTAAATTAAGGATGCACTGATTATAGTTTTTGGCTGTGCGATTATAGTCAGAGGAATAACTACGGTTTCACGGTTATTATGCATTCATTGATTTTAAAACTCCTTTTAAAAATCACTTGAAAACTCCTTATGTTTAAAGTGTTATTTAATGCTAATCAGTAAACAAATAATACTGTACATCACAAAACAATAATAAAAAACAAACAATAGTCCATTTCTCTTTAGACTTAAAAATAAGTGAAAAAAAGTTTTTTGACATTTAAAGAAGTAATAATTTTAAACTGAAAATAAATAACAAAAATGAATAAATAAATAAATAAATAAATAAATAAAATATTTAAATAAATAAACTGTATTTCTATATAACATAAATCTATTATAAGTATCTCTCATGTAAATATAAGTATTTCCATTTTAAAGAGAACAAATGTAGTCAAAGGCTGCTGAACCTCTGTCTGAGAGACACTTTTGATCAACCATTTTACAAAAATGTTTGGTATTTTCATTTTGCATTTTTTTTCTTTTTGGATGCGTGTAGAAATGTGTATATTACATACAAAGTATGAAGCTGAGCGGTCAGTTCTTGTCACGTGACATGCAGTGCGCTCACAGCATTCAGAAAAAGTTAGATGTTTTCAACTTGGTGCGCCTAGAAAGTGTGAGTGTGTTATGGCATGCACACGTCGCTCCCAATATGCAAGCGCAAGCCGTGTGCCTCCATTGGAAACAAACTTGCGCGTACAAAGTATGCAATATGTGAACGGCTCTTAGTTAATAGCATCAGCTATAGTTAAATCATGTGTGTGTGTGTTAACCTCGATGTACAAGCTCGAAAAAATAAACCCCCAAAAATTGTGAATCATAAAATATGAAACCTGATCATTAACAGATATTTTTTACAGTGCAGTGAACATTCCCACAACTCTTCCCCTGCAAGAAATGAATTCATTTTGTGCAAATAAAGCTCATTGTTGCTTAAAATCCAATTCGGTTCTTCAACCTGGAGAAGAAAAGAAACACATGGAGACTAAAACTGTGGTCTTCCAGCAGTCCCTGTGCGCAAAACATTCACAAGCTTCCAGTCCCGTTCAGAAAAGCAAGAGTGCAGATGAAAGTAGGATGACTCATAAGCAAGCCATAAAATACCAGTCAGCGTTGCATGTGCTTCCTTTTTCCACTGCTGTCGCACTCTGACTTAATTTTAAACCCGAGATGACCTTTTGTGCTTTGCATTCCACATGCTGTACTATATAAACCAGACATAACAAAAGGATTTTTCGACTCACAAATCCCTCTGTTTTCTCTTAAACTGTATATTTAGCCAATACTAACTATTCTAACTAAGTTAGTAAGTCTAAATCAAGTCAAATATGCAGAGTTGCAGGTTTTATTTTGTGTTGTCACTTGTCACGTTATGTACACTGGAAGCTTCTGTAGCCAAAACAAATTCCTTGTGTGTGTGAAGCACACTTGGCAATAAAACTGATTCTGATTCTGATTTTGAGTCTGATTCTGATTTATTTCCATATTTTCTTCAGAAATATGGAAATAGTAGTTTGCAGTGTCAACTTTATGTTGACATTAGCGTAGATTAAATACATTAAATATTTGGCAGTTCGTTACAGCATATAATTATTATAATTATGCATCTCAAACTGTTTAGATTTCTTAAATTATTTTTAAAATTACTAGCTTAAAACATCCTGACAGCATTCAGAAAAGAAATGTGCCATTATGTGTTTTTATGAAGTTAATCAAAGTATTTATGAGACTCAATATGTTCAAGAGACAAAATGATATGAGCACAGAATGTTCAGTGCTGACATTTAAGAAGCACAGGTTTGACTGCTGTTCTAGCATCAGTAAATGAAATCTAGGCCTTTGTTCCAACAATAGAGCCAACAAAAGTCACAAAGCTGCTCCGTAAATAAGTAGAAAACAAAAACAGTGATCTATTGCGAAACCAGTGGCAAATAAATCCTGCATTGATTGGGAGACGGTTAAACTCCTCCTGATCTGCTTTATTTTAATGAGCAACCTGGGATACGGGGGCAAGCTGATTTATTCAACTGAACATGACATAAGTTTTCTGGCATCCTGCTTTCATCTGTTTAAGGTCTGGAAGACATAACATGATCTGCAGCACAAACTGTTACGCCAAAAAAAAAAGGGGGAAAGAAAAATAGTCTTTCAGCACATATGGAAAACAATTCTATTTTAACAGGAAGTGCATGAATAATATGGCAGAGGAGAACACATCAATGACTAAATGCAACCACACACTATGAATCTAGATCTGTTGAGCTGCTGTTTATATTAGGCACGTAGCCAATGAGCACTAGAAAAATTGAAAAGAAAATGAATCGTAAATGGTGCGTTTTCTCACATATTCATTGGTGCAGGACACTAGACATAAAAGCTGTGGCTTTTTACCTTGATATTGGAAAACCACAGGTCATTTTCATGTAGTGTGGCCACGTAGATGCAGCACAGCAAGCCCAGACTAACTCCCACTATTGATCCAGAGATTAGACACAATATTGCCCACCATGAGAAACCACCTGGAGAGAATAATAATATTACTCAGACAACAATATTAAACAGGTAACACAGAAAACAGTGACATCAAAGTATGATTACTATTTTTGAATATTATTTTGTAATGTGTTGTTTATTTAATTATACTGTATAAATGTAAAGTATTAATGCATTTGACTTAAATACATTAAATCTCCAAATTAGGGCTGCACCATATTGGAAAAATCTGAGATTGCGATACTTTGTATTTCTGCGATGTGCACTAACCGGCCATTTTATTAGGTACACCTGTCCAACAGCTTGTTTACGCCAATTTCTAATCAGCCAATCACATGGCAGCAACTCAATGCATTTAGGTCAAGACGATCTGCTGCAATTCAAACCGAGCATCAGAATAGGGAAGAAAGGTGATTTAAGTGACTTTAAATGCCAGAGGTCAGAGGAGAATGGCCAGATTGGTTCGAGCTGCTAGAAAGGCAACGGTAACTCAAATAACCAATCGTTACAACTGAGGTAAGCAGAAGAGCATCTCTGAACGTACAACACCTTGAACCTTGAGGCGGATGGGCTAAAGCAGCAGATCACACCAGGTGCCACTCCTGTCTCAGGCTGGTTTCTTGAACATGGCAATGAGTTCACTGTACTCAAATGGCCTCCACAGTCACCGGATCTCAATTTAATAGAGCACCTTTGGGATGTGGTGGAACGGGAGATTCGCATCATCAAATCTGCAGCAACTGATTAATGCTATTATGTCAATATGGACCAAAATCTCTGAGGAATATTTACAGTACCTTGTTGAATCTATGCCATGAAATATTAAGGCAGTTCTGAAGGCAAAATGGATTTTAACCTGGTACTAGAAAAGTGTACCTAATAAAGTGTCCGATGAGTGTAGATTGCAATGTGAATACAGCTTTATTTGAACAGAATTCTTCATTTTAGATGGATTAGAGTAATTTTGTATGGGAGTGAATCTCGAATAGTATAAAACAAATACCTTACAAGCATAGATAAATAAAATATAGCAAAAAATAAACGTGAATTATTATTTTCTGGACAGTTTTCAGGTCCAGATATTAAATAATCAACACTGCATAGTCTTTATTGTATATAATGTAATCTTTATTAAAGTAACAAGCTTTTTAATTTTTGGTGGGTGGATGTTATAAACTCTGAAATGTTCAAATGTTCAAACAGTAACAGGTCTTAAATAGATCACTGAAAATGAAAATTTACTCATTATTTACTCAACCTTCACATGTTTCCAACCTTATGAGTGGTGAAATGAAAATAGGGAGTAAAGTTATTTTTTTAGATAAACTTATCTCTTTAAAAACACATCCAGATGATAAACGTTTACTACGTTATAATTCAAGTCTGCACTGACTGTAATCAACTATAATCCCAACTTAACAATGCAGATCCTGCAATGTGACTGTTTTGGTTTCACACATTGCGGTATCGATGCTGAAACGATACATTGTTCAGCCCTACTCCAAATGCCATGTTTTTCATAAGACATGTTCTTGATTGATTTTAAAGGGATACTTTAAATGAACACAAATAACTTTTTTTAATATAATGTATTTCAGAAAACCAAAAATGTTGCTTCAAGCACATTTTTAAAGCTTTTGCAAGAAGTGTCAGTCTTGTTATTCCTTAAACTTTTAGTGTGAGCTTAAGGGCAAAATACGTAAGATTGTATTATTATTATTATTATTATTATTATTATTATTATTATTATTATTATTATTATTATTATTAGGGGTGTCATGGTGGCGCACAACCGCCTCACATCAAGTAGGTCACTGGTTCGAGCCCCAGCTGAGTCAGTTGGCATTTCTGTGTTGGCATCTCCGGGTGCTCTGGTTTTCCCCACAGTCCAAAGACATGCACTATAGGTGAACTAAATAAGCTAAACTGGTCTTAGTGTATGTGTGTGAATACAAGAGTGTATAAGTGTTTCCCAGTGTTGGGTTGTGGCTGGAGGGGTATCTGCTGCGTAAAACGTGCTGGATAAGTTGGCAGTTCATTCCGTTGTGGCGACCCCTGATTAATAAAGGGACTAAGCCGAAAAGAATGAATTATTATCATTATTATTAAAATAACTCCAAAAAACACTAGAACAGTGTTGTATATTTTGCTGACTTATGAACTTACTTCATCCCAAATGTTTTGAAAAATGTTAAAATCCAGAGAAATAATTTTAACTAGTGGCCCAGTCCATGCCCTGTATTACTATGCTAATAAAATCATACTCCCACGATTTTCTGTTTTGTTCTATAGAGAACATTGGAACACCAAAGACACTTTAATTTGGTGTGTGTTAGTCTAAACTGCACATAACAGCATCATAACAGAAACTTAAAATGGATTTAGTATGGTAAAACAGTGCTGCCTCTTCCCAATGTAATCATAACCAGATGAACATGAAGCAGTGTACTGTGGAATAATTAAAGCTTCACTGCTTTCGAGCCACGAAATCATAAATTGCTTCAGCGTTCTTATTTCACTTTGACAGCTTTGAGCCTTTCTCTGCTTCATACTACCATAAAAAATATGTTTTGAATACTTAGGCCCAATGCCCTTGGCCCTTGAAACAGAGTGTGAAGAGGCTTCAAAATTTACCCCCAAGAAACATGACAGCACTACAGCACCTGCACATGTCATGATATGTCATCGTGATCTCTTGCTTCATATGAGATCAACGATCACGACTGCTTTAGTTATTCCAGTTGTGTTATTTTTTGATATTTATCTTCAGCAAATCTCTAAAGACAACAATATCATGTTATCATAACCATATAATGTGACATTAAGATCGTAACTGTACTGTGCATTTACACCCTGGCCATATTCATCTATGGAAACACAAAAAAACAACACTAACGTTATACCAGACACTGTAAAAAGGTCATTAACAGCCACTAGACTTTTCTGACAGGGGATTCGAGTGTCAGAATGTTGTGGGCCTACTATACAGGAGTTATTATTAGGGAATATAGATAGCGAAATTTAGCGTTTTTTATTTTAGCATTTTTTTAAAGCATGACAGTAAAACACGAACGCAGTTATGAATATATTAAAACATATGCTTGTTTGTATGCTACGTAAAAATTTGTAATGATGACAAAAAATACTAATTTGTGCATCTCTGTACTTCCATGTGCAGCCATGTTGCCGTTGTAGATGGTGTATTCTGGGAATATTCGTACCCCTTGGTTTTGAGCGTGGTTCTGAAAAATCTTCGTTTTGCTTAGCCCTACGCCTTCAAGCTAAAGATAATTGGGACACCCCTACCCCTATCCGAGTGAAGGCGCAAAATGAGGGGTCGGGGCAAGGGGAAGGGCTAAGGAGTAGAATTGGGATTGGGCCTTAAGCTCATCCATGAACATGAATTCTGCAGGAATCCCATAGGAAGTAATGAAGATGATGACTCCCATGATTCCACACACAGTCACAGTGGCATCAAACTATGCCTTTGATTGTTGTGAATATGTGCCCTCTAGTGGTGAAAGTTACATACTGCGCTTTAACATGCTGATGTTTACATCAAGCGTGAACTCAAGAATGACCAAATGACTGTTGGCCTGAAACTATGGCATTTGTTAAAAATAACTGTGAAAGGGTCATTTATTCATCAATGATTCAATCATTTTTCTTCGGCTTAGTCCCTTTATTCATCAGGGGTCGTCACAGCGGAATGAGCCACCAACTTATCCAGCATATGTTTTACACAGCGGATGCCTTTTTCTAGCTGCAACCCTGTACTAGGAAACATCCATACACACTCATTCACACACGTACACTACAGAAAATTTAGTTTATTCAATTCACCTATGTCTTTGGACTGTGGGGGAAACTAGAGCATGTCGAGGAGATCAACAGGCTATTATATAAAAAAATAATAATAACAGGGCTGCACAATTATTTGAAATGAAATCGAGATCGCAATTTAGTAAAAGCTGCGATTCTCATGCATCTTGTCAGGGAAACATGGCTCTGTGGTCAGTAGTAAATCTACTCTGAAGGGCAGAGGGCGCTCATGTATAAACTGCAAATATACCACCAAAAATGTGACGAGAAATCAAACAGTGCAGAAGAATTAAATGCTTTTATTGATTTATTGTAACTAATAAACACACAGCAAAGAATAAGCTCACGTATTGATTTATTTAACACTTTAGGCTGAAGTTATGAAGTGAGTTAGGAGTAAAAAATTTATTAAATGTGGGATGTTGTGGTAAAGAAGGAGCTGAGCCGAAAGGCAAAGCTCTCAATTTACCGGTCAATTTACGTCCCTACTCTCACCTATGGTCATGAGCTTTGGGTCATGCTCGAAAGGACAAAATCTCAGATACAAGTGGCCGAAATGAGTTTCCTTCGAAGGGTGGCAGGGTGCACTCTTATGGATAGGGTGAGGAGCTCTGACACTCGGGAGGAGCTCGGAGTAAAGCCACTGCTTCTCCACATTGAGAGAAGTCAGCTGAGGTGGCTTGGGCATCTGTTTCGGATGCCTCCTGGATGCCTACCTAGGGAGGTGTTCCAGGCATGTCCCACCAAGAGGAGGCCTCTGGAAAGACCCAGCTGGATTAATCGCCCAGCCCTACAAAATAATGCTCACCCCAAGGTGCTACTGTTACTTTATGTTATTTTCAAGTGAATTAGTCATAAGCAATAAAGTATCTATACTACAGTTGTTACACCTACAGACAGGTGTTGTATTTTGTCCTTGAAATGCTCTTGAATGCAGAAATAATTTCTTGCACATCTTAACTTTTTTTTTTTTTGTGGGGGGAAAAAATCACTTCAGCATGTATTTCGGTGTTGTGTGCATGTGTCTATAAAACATTAAACTGTATTCACATTCATTCATTTTCTTTGCAGCTTAGTACCTTAATTAATCAGGGGTTGCCACAGTGGAATTAACCACCAACTTATCCAGCATATGTTTTACGCAGCCGTAACCCAACTCTGGTAAACACCCATACACTCTTGCATTCACACACATACACTACGGCCAATTTAGTTCATTCAGTTCACATGTCTTTGGACATGTGGGGGAAACAGGAGCACCCGGAGGAAACCCACGCCAACACGAAAAGAACATGCAAACACCACACAGAAACGCCAACTGACCCAGCCGGGGCTCAAACCAGCAACCTTCTTGTTGTGAGGCGATTGTGCTATCCACTGCGCCACCGTGAACCTACACTAAAGTATTACAGTGATTCGGAAGTACTGAGGTTTAGTGCTGATTAATTATGTAAGATCTATCTAATCGCATACAAAATAAAGGGTTCCATTTGACACTGACACTTTCATTGACATGAATACTTGCTTTTGAGGAATGAGCTATCTATTTTGAGCTAGTGATATGTTTTGCAGGTTATATACTAGGTTTTGGAGTTTGTACTAATTGTTTTGAGAAATGCATTAACTGTTGTGCAAATTAAATAGTGTTGTGAGAAATGCACCAAAGCATCTGAGAAAAACTGTAATAATGCATTCTAATGTTTTGAAAAAGTGTATATTATTTTAACAAACTTATAACAATAAAACCTTTTAAAAAGAACATTTTAAAAATCTAAAAAATGGAGTTCAATGCTGAATACACTAGTCATGCTGAACCTGCCTTGATTTGCATGCTTTTGTCTCCTATATGTTAAGTGACACCATGTACATTTTTTTAAAAATCTGATTCATTTACGAAATTTCATATTAGTTTTCTTTTTTAGTATCTCAACAATAAAACAAAACAATAAAAGGTTACATTAAAATAGAAATGAGAATCTCTGTTAAAGGCATTGCCCAACCCATCTCAATAATTTTCCCTCTGGCGGGCCAAATCAAAGGATATAAAGGGCCAAGTTTGGCCCGCGGGCCCTAGTTTGGGCATCTCTGATCTAAAGAAAGCCATACACATTTGGGACAAATGAGGGTGAATAAATGGTGAGGAATTTTTATATCCATTCATTGCAGCAAACAGCACTGACCTGTTGGAAACCTTTCTCTGGGTTCAGCAACACACTCTGGCTTTAGGTTCTGAATGCTGGGCCCCGGCTCCTTCCCTTTACTGCCCTTCCTCTGCCTGACGGCAGTCATACTGGAATACAGGATTCCTGCTAGAGACAAAGATGTTGAGTAATAATGATAAAGTCCATGCTTAATGTTAAGACATGCACATCTTGCTCATATGGATGGATGGATGGATGGATGGATGGATGGATGGATGGTTGGATACATGGATGGATACATGGATGGATAGATGGATGGATGACTAGATGGATGGATGGATGGATGGATAGATGGATGGATGGATGGATGAATGGTTGGATGGATACATGGATGGATACATGGATGGATAAAGGAATGGATGAATGGATGAATGGATAAATGGATGGATGGATAGATAGATAGATAGATAGATAGATAGATAGATAGATAGATAGATAGATAGATAGATAGATAGATAGATAGATAGATAGATAGATAGATAGATCATTTGTAGACAAACTAAATCTGTGCTCACTGTTTACATTACATTCAGACAATATATCATACAAAATCAAACAATAAACAAGCCTTAAAACAGGCAAATTATTAGTACCGTGTAGTAAATATTTATTGCATCTATGAAAATACTATAGTCTACATAGAGACCATACGAGCATCACTTGTTTCTGCTCAGATTTACAATATATGTGAAGGACTCAATCAGAAAGCAATTAAAATCCATAGCCCACATAAAACCCGCATCTTGCGGTCGTGACAAAAAAATCGCTGCGATACAGCGATCTAACGTTATAACCTAAGGGAGCCAAATGATGTCTATTCATGTTGTTCCATAACACTTTCGCGAACTACGCGCAAGTTAACAGCCTCCGTTACAAACAGCAACAAACAAAAGAGCGCAGTCGGGCTTAAAAGAGTGTAAGGACTGCAATGCAAAGCAATAAAGCATCGCCGCGCTTGTTTCATTCATTCAATTGATTCATTGGCAGGCCTGTGTTTTGCAGCGGTGTTTCCTGCTCACAGCTCAGCAACAATGTCAGGAGATCTCAGATCGCATCAGCCGCTGATCTCGGTCTCCAGAAAGGGGACAGACAGAGAGATGCATCCTGCCTCATCTCGCTCATTGCAAATCATCACTTACTGTAAAACAATACGTAATAATATGCACTAATGCACGTCTCTCACCCCGTTCAATGAAGCTCGTAGTTCCTTATCGGATGTCCGGTAGCTCCTCCTCCTTCACGGACACTCGCCTCCAGCCTGCGAGGGGCGCATACAAAAACAAACCTCTTCTCCATACGATTCACACGAGAGGGAGAAAAAAATATACAATATTAAATGTGAGCATTACATAAATATCTCCGAGCATTTGGCTAATTCAGCGGCGTGTTGTTGCTCTTCAGCGGACTGACAGCACCGCACCGCACCGCCGCCAACGGCTTTGAAACGAGCACAAGCGCTGGACCCGCTCTCACATCCAGCGCCTCACCCTCCTGAAGAAGATGCATACCTCTTCAGTCTCTACCTGTTGAACACTTGCCCCGGGACGGATGATCATGACACCCTTCACCTCTATATAATTATAGGCTGAATATACGCATATGGTATAACTGTGCTAAACTGCAGCTTATCCATGAATATGAAAAGTTTTTATTATTATTAATTATTATTATTTATTTATATTATAATAATGTTACTGTTGTGTAACGTGACAAATTTTGTCAGTCACGGATGTTGTATATGAATTTTAATTTCACTCAATATTGTAAAGCAGGCTATGCTATAGAGCAATAAGCAGCCTATATAGGCATATTGCATTACTTGTTGTTTAATATGATGTTTCATTAAATAAATTTTAAAAAATAATACATTTACAACCACATACATCATACATACATATACAGGCATGGGCAGTATTTATGATACATGTATTTCAAATACGTATTTCAAATATAAAATAGTATTTTGTAATTTGTATTTGATATGGATTATAAAGGGGCTTAATATATTGTATGAAAATACTTCAGTGTCTTGTGTTTTTGTAGTTTTAAAAATACTGTAAAATATTTTGTAATAAGTCTACATGATGACCATAAAATGTAGCCTCTGATTGGTGCTTTCTCAGTTATTTGCCTAGGCTTGAGATTAGAAAAAGACATTTATTTATATTGAAGAAGGTGGATAGTGCTTGGATTATAAAAAGAAATTATGCATCACATCATGGCGATACCTACAATACTCCACTGGCTGTTTACATTTCCAGTAGTATAGTTAATGGAGAGGAAAGATATCTGCCTAAAGATGTCAAAGTGGGAGAAAATATGAAATACTAATATTTAATAATACAGCAATTCAGTCTATACAGACTAGTCAAAAACACCTGACTCGGGTTATGGCATCAGCAAGATATGAAGAGTTTATTTGCAAAAATTGATAACTCCATTTTTTGTAATTTTGAGAAATCATGTTTTTATGTTGTGCATTGAAGAAATTATATGGAAATTACATATGGAAATGACTAAAGTTTTTTACTGACTAAAGGAGTTTTTTACTTTTCAGAAATCATATACATTGAGTGGGTCTAGTGAAGGGTTTAATTTATTTATGAAAAAACACTTGATATATCACCCTTTTAAAATACAAGAATGCTAAGAGGTTGAATAATCATACAGAAATTATATCAATTCTACTGGCCACACAATGGGTGGAAACATAATCAACACATTTAGTACTATTCTAACTCATTATCTGCATTGAACAGGGCTTTTTGTATGAAATTTGTACAAAAATAATATACTAAATGAATAAAAAAGTAACAAGTAAAAAAAGTGTATAGATATCTACGCATATACAGTCTATGCAGTAAGAGTAGGTGAACAAAGAAAGCTGTTGCTATCAATTATTGTTTACTTCACGTTTAACAGTGAAGGTTATTAAACGAATAGGCCTATTCATAGAAGGCTGGCAAAAAGGTTCATGCTTACCTTTAAAAGTATTTGGTAGTATTTTTAAAATACAAAAATACAGTATTTTATTTTAATTTGATACATTTGTGGCTGCCGTATTTTTGTGGTGTATTTTGATACACCCAAAAAGGAGGTATTTGGTATGTTATTTTATTCTTAAATATTATATTTCATTTAAAATGCATTTTAATGTATTTTTACCCATCGCTGCATATATGTATATATATAAAACCCAAATCCGAAAAAGTTGGGACAGTATAAAAAATGCAATTAAAAAAGAAATATATAACATGAATAAACATGTATTCCAATTTTGGTTTTTGCACCACATTTAAAAAAAAAGTTGGGACAGTAAAGCATTTGCCACTTTAATGTTGCCATTTCTTTTCACAACACTTTAAAGATGTTTAGGGACTGAAGACACCAAGTGATGAAGTGTTTCAGGTGTAATTTTGTCACATTCTTCAACAGTACAGTGTCAAAATGCTCCACACATTCTCTATTGGAGACAGATCAAGACTGCAGACAGGGCAGTCACGTACCTGTATTCTTTTACTCAGCTACCAGAAACGCTGTGTAATGTGTGCTGAATGTGGTTTTTGTTGAAATATGCATGGGCATCCCTGGAAAACAACGCAACATGTTGTGCTCCAAAATTCCCATGTACTTTTCAGCATTAATAGTGCCATCATAAAAAGTCCCAATAACAATTTTCTATACTGTTCTAAGTTTTTCTGACAATCATTATTGTATTATTTTTTTGTGAATTTATCATTTTGACCAATATTAAGTATTTGAATGCATCTTATGATGCAACAAATCTTCACTGAATTATTAGGCTACTGAATAATTCTGTTGTTGGATGTAATCAAATTTCTTTCAGAAGGATCATGACCATATTGGACCAATTGCACTCAAATCCAAATTGGCTACACTAAATATAGTTTGCATTTGATTATAGAACATGGAATTTCTGCCATTATATGAACACTGCTGAGACTGCGACCCTCACATTCTGGCCTGGATAAGCAGCAGACAGTGGATGCAGGCCCATAGCCAGCCTAGTGAAAGGGCTGTTTTTTGTTTTGTTTTTCTTAAATAAGTTATTCGCAGTTAAGTTTTAGTTAAATATGAGGTTTAAATGCTGCATTTTCGCTAAATTTTTAGCTGGATAAGCTTGTCGGGTGGTCATCATAACCACACTTTTTGAGGAAATATTTAGAATAAAGAAATATTCTTTGAATAAAATACAATTTATGACATCCTAAATCATTAGAAAAAAAGGAGCCTATTGTCATTTATTGGGCAAATAACAAACTGGCCAGTACATTCAACTCTCCTCAGTCAGAATTCTGAATAATAAAACATATTAATAATAATAATGTAGAGCTTAACAATTTTTCTGATCTCTTTGTAAAAAAAAAAAAAAAAGTACATTTTGAAAGTTATATATAACAAAAATAATGGATAACAAAAATAAATAATATTATAATTAACTTTAATATGGGCAGCTTTTGGTGCTTCAAACCTTTTTGTAGTTATTTTGCAAGATTCAGGATAAAAGTTAGTTGTAGTGAAACATGACTTCACTTACAGCATGTTTTCTTGCACAACTGAACGTTGGACTATCATTGTTTGAATTCATTGGAAGCCTTATTTGATGGGTTATTTCACAATTTATGATTGTATAGCAGTCGAAATAAGACAAATAAGCTCATGTATGGAACAAATTCTGGACCTTTTATCAGTATGGGTGGGTCTTTCATTGGTCTATTATATGTATCTAAAACCACAAGGTTGTGACACATTATCGAGAGGGTGACATAAAAATAAATTCTGCATATAAGGGGGGAATCATAGAACAGTTTCATGTTTTAGTCACCACATTGAAACTGTGTCCTAACCTAGTTATTTTTTGGTCTATATAACCTCCATCCATACATCCATCCAAATCTTAAAACAAGTTGATTCATTTATGAATAAAGCAAGTATTCTTTTGAACCTATCCCAAATTGCATTCTTGAGTGGAGGGTGTCCATGTATAAGCACCATGTAAAAGCTAAAATGATGCATGGGACACACATGGGAATGCTCTCATTTTTAGCATATCAAAGGGAGTTTGGCCTCTGTGGATGGGTCTTTGGCTCACCAAAAGGTGTTGCTAAAGACATCTGTTTGCTTTGAATTGTCTTTGGTGAAATTTGTCAAAATGCACAAAGTTTGTGTCTAAAGATTGGCGATAAACTATAAGTAACTTATTGTTTATTGAACTTTTGCATAAATACAACATCCAGCAATTTTCCTGATATTCAGGGATAAATGGCTCGTTCTGATGTTGATTACTATATTGTAGTTTAAGCTGACAAAATAATAACCATATATTTGCAGTTTATTCATATCTTGAATTTTGGAGGCATCTATGACATGCACTGTGCTCAGATATACCAGCACCAGACTAAAACAGAGGCCATGGGGAATTTTTACCACGGATGTGAGGATATTACTCTCTTACAATGGCACAACATTCTTTAAAGTCTTAGATCACATGTTTACAAGCTGTTTTACTAGAGTTCTTATGGATTTTCTTCTTTCATAAAGATGATTTTATTGTTTTTGTGCACCACCACAGATCTGGCCAACTTGCCTGCTGACTACATTACACAGACCAAATGTACATTTCTATAAGATTTTTCTATGAGTTTTCTTTATAACTATGTTATAAATGAAAATCGATATGAAAAAATGGAACAAAATAAGGCAACACAGTGGTCCAGTGGTTAGCACTGTCGCCTCAGCAAGAAGGTTGCTGTTCGAGTACTGACTGGGTCATTTGGCATTTCTGTCTAGAGGTTTGCAAGTTCTTCCCATGTTGGTATGGGTTTTCCTCCGGGTGCTCCCGATTTCCCCAACAGTCCAAAGACATGTGATTCAGGTGAATTGAATGAGCTAAATTGGCTGAGTTTATGTGTGTGAATGAGTGTGTATGAATGTTTCCCATGGTCAGTGGGTGCAGCTGAAAGGGCATCTGCTGTGTTAAAACATTTGCTGGATAAGTTGGCTGTTCATTCCACTGTGGTGACCCCTAATGAATAAAGGGACTAAGCTGAAGGAAAATGATATGAATGTAAAAATATAATTAAAAAAAAACATTCAGCTGCAGCACTGCTGCGCTTATTGAAGAAAACTCTGAGGCCATGTGTTGTAATAATTATAATAATAATATAATAATTCATGCTGCTATATTGGTGTCTATGAACATTTGTATGTTCTAACACTGTGTCCTAACTACAAAGACACTATGGCATGCAATAATAGGTATATTTCCATGCTAGAAGATGTTTTTATCCAACTATATTGGACAGCGACAAGCTAAATTTCTATTTTAGAAATGGGTTCTATATCTGCAACATTGCAGCTGGAAAAACAACATAAACTACTACAACATAATAACCTCAGGTGCTGATATGTGTATTATTCAGTGTCAAATGTTTATAATGTTCAAATGTGAGTTTGAATGCCATTTGCTTGGCATTTATTGCCATACTTTAAGTGGAGCAGATTAATTAGCAATATAGCTTTAGTTTGAAAATGATTGTCAGAACTGTGAATCAATCTCTCAGCATGTCTTTTAATATTGCTAAAGGATTTGATATGTGTTGATTCACCCAAAACTAAAAAAAAGTAAAAAAAACTACAAACATTCCCCTTATGGAAGTTAACAGGTTTTCAACTTTCCTCAGAATTCTTTGTGTCAACAGAATAAAGAAAACGTCTAGTAAATAGAGAGTAAATTAAATTTGTTTGGGTGAACTGTCCTTTTAATACCTGTCTCTGTATATGATTAAAATGGTGAAATGGTGCCCCTCACAGCCTCTAAAATCCATTTCTCACAATCAACTAAAGGTTTCCATGCTCATCACATTATACCTGTATCTGTCCTCATTATTTTAGAGGAACACCAGTGACAATGCTGCTCTGTTTGAGATGTCATTTACTAAACTAATTATGCCATTTGTTTACAATTGTCACTATGTAAACAATGTTTTGGAACCATGGAAAGCAACAAAGGTAACCTTGGTTAGGTTTCCCTTTTGAGGGTTTGCCCCAGATATGCAGACTCAGAGCAGTTTATCTCTAACAGCGGCGAAGTCCATTTACACGCAAGACCCTGTTTGACTGCACCTTGACTACTGTTGCTATGGCTCCCACCGCCTTTAACATTCATAAGACTGAATACTCTTGTCTGCTGTGAAAGAAAGTGTTTCTTTAGCATTCAGACTTTAATTAAATGACTCCTTTGAAAGCATGTCTTCCTCGTCGTCGTCTTCTAGTCAACAAGCAACAGCAGAGCAATATCGAAGGGAGGATTTAAAAGGCAAGTGGCCAATTCTTCATTCATAGTTTAGAGGGCAAAATTGTCCTCATGAATTGTTATTGCTTCCATTTCACCATTATATTTAGCTAAACACTTTCTCTGTGCGGCGTATTTCAGTCCTGCTTTCAGCAGGTCATCAGTACAGTAGAGTCCTCTATTTAAGAAACAAATCTAAGAGTCTCAGCATTTTAACTGCTTAATGTCACATCTTTTATCATTGTACATGGGGACCGATAACCCTTATCCCCTCTCTGTTTTCTTGCTTTAATTAGATCTATCAGCATCTACTCTAACCAATGATGAGGACAGAACCGCTTCGCCAGCAAAAGGGATATAAATGTGAATCAGAGGGGTGCAGCCACCTCAGTGAGAGAGGAGCTAAGTCAACCGGATCGATCTGAAAAGTTTAGCAACATTCATTTACAAAGTCCAATAAGACATTGGTATTTGCACGTCTTTCTCAATAAAAGCTGAATATAGTCAAAAGGTCAGTCTTTTGAGTGATTTGCTTAACAGGAAATTTTACAGAAAGAAATAGCATTTGCTGTTAATGTATTCAACCAAAGTCAGCTATAGATCTTTTATAAATTTATTAATTTACGCACGTTTAAGGATATTGCGGATGGAAATGCATAGTCATACGGGAGTTTTCCGGGGATAAAAAAACAAAATGGGTGGGTGCTGGAGATGGGTCTGAATTTGGGAAACTCCTGGGAAAAACAGGAGTGTTGGCAGTATGCTCACACATACACTCTGCACTCTGACTACTTCAATATTGTTTATAAGGCCATGCTGAGCATTTGGTCTCGCGCTGAACGCTGCCGACTAATCGCAACAGACTGTCAGCGGTTCAATCAGTGCAGATTAGCTTCACGCTAAGGAGGGGGTTTGGGAATAAACGAATCACTGAACGAATCATATGGAGTCGCTGGATAATTTGGTAAAATTAAATGCATATTATAAGACAATGAAAGTGTTTTTTGACCTTGCATGCATATCAGCCTGTTGTTGGAGACCTTAAAAAACCAAAATTTGACCTTTTATAATGTACAATAGGGGCCCTTTAATGTTTACCAGATAAATTCCTCAAAAAAAAAAAATAAATAAATAAATTCAACAGATTGGATTGGCTGAACTAACAAATGGACAGATCTCATTGCAAACCAATCTCAAATGTTGTTTGTCTTTTTGTATAGTTACTTTCTGTCTCACCTGTTTTTACCAACATAAAACCATTATTAAAATGCAAGATTTTACCGTCTGCTAATCCTGAGACGCAACCATTTTTCAAGAAGTTCACACTTAGCTGAGGACTGGTAACAAGACGTGTTTGGCTCGCTGTACCGGAAGAGATCCTCAAAGATCCACAAACTCAGGTAGAATCTTGAAAGCTCCCTGGGTTAGTTCGGGCCTATTATAGATTTTTTTTGAATTTGCTTTGGCAAGATAGACCGACTGCTGACTGAAAGGCATATATTGGAGCCTTGAACTAAATACTCATCTACTTGTGTCAATTTGTTTAAATCAATTCACCTGTACCGCATGTCTTTGGACTGTGGGAAGAAACTGGGGAACCCGGGGGTAACCCACACGAGCACAGGAGAACATGTACACTCTGCACAGATACACCAACTGGACAGCCAGGACTCGAATCAGTGACTTCTTGTGAGGCAACAGTGCTAAACCACTGGCCACCATGCCAACTATTCTGGATAATATAGGAAAACGGGAGTGGGGGAGTGAGAAGGGGGTGGATGGAGGATTCTTTTAAGATGAAGATAACTAAGGTAAGAAACTGAGGTTATTTATAATGTGTGTGGACTCATCTGATTTGGTAAATCATGTGATAGCTAATACGAGACCAGCTGTGGTCAATCATAAGCAGGTGATCCACTTGAAATTAACTTAAAAATAAACTTCACACATAGTGAATGATCTGTAGATGAATAAAATAACTGCAAATTTTCATTTTGGGGGTAACTCTCCTTTTAACAGGCTGCTGGGCTCATGAATATTACCGAAATATTTTTCACACCAGTTGACTGAAATTAAAAAAATGTTAAATTTTAGACTCCTTGCAACAACCACTGCATTGTATTTGAATGCTTTCTGAAATCTTTAACTATTGCTTATTTTAATTTAACTTAAAGTCCCCGTGCAATCAATATGTACAATGTTTAATTTGCTATTGCGCAATTGTTATTCTATTGGTGAAAATTATCAATGCAAGTATCTACTGATTTTGTATTTATTTATTTTTAAATTGTTTGTAATCTTCAGTAAAAATCTGACCATTTTGGTTTGCATTTGGAGTGGCAGTCCAGCTGACGTTGAGCCAGAATATTCTTACCCACACCCCTTTCACCATTAGCTGCTACAAGTGAATGGTGTCAAAAGAAAGCCCCTCCTCTACTTAATACTTCTGTTTATTTGAAAGTACATTATCATATTGAAATTAACATTTCAGGGTGCTTACACACTTGGTTCAATTGCCTGAACCAAACTTAAGTTTAGTTGTACCCCTTGCTTTTTTTTCTTCTGAACCCTGGTACAATTGCATCATCAAACTTCTGTTTTGTGTCAAGTCCCATTAACGCAAGTCATTTCACAAAGTCGCCATCTTTGAAACACCTTGGGCAGTGTGGCAATTCTCCAAAATTGCTTGCCAAGTTTACGTTTAAATGTCATATTAGGAAACAACAATAAAAATTAAACAATAGCTGTCTCTTTTGTTTCATTTCTAAACTTTTCAGTCACCTCAAAATCTGCAGAAATTCACGTCTGAGCCCTTCCCTCGGAGAATCCTCAGTTTATAGCGATCACTGATTGGCTCCTGAACTAGAAGGCGGGGCTTCATTCGTCATATTGACTGTTACACATTTCCCAATTCAAAACTATACGAATGACACATCTTGTGTTTTCTATAGGCAAAAGCACTGAAAATGGAGAGGTCTGCATATCATGTGAATTTTTTGGTTTTGTTGCCAAAACCAAAATACAGTGAGCCACTTGAATCTATCTGCCGAAAAAAAACAAAAAAACATTAAAACGTTCAGAATGTCATGCGATGACGTTTTTGGTTGAGACAAGCATACATTATCGCTGTTTGCACTGGGTCAGCCCTGTTAGTCACTAAGGTAGGTCATACACAGACATACACACACAAATGACATTATGAAACTAAAGTTGTTGTACAGATTGCAATTTACTTCCATTATTTGGTACGATTGCATTCATATCAGAAGTGAACTGTACCAGAGTTTGCACGAACCGTACCCCAAACCACCTCTTTCAGGCGCACTGGGTACAGTTCATGGCTGCGCACTCAGGTTCAGAAGACACGTTCACACTAGCTAAACGTACCACACTTTGATGTCAAATGAACCCGAGTGTGGACCAAAAGTGCTAGTGTAAAAGCACCCTCAGTTACGTCCAGTTCACTTGGACTGTATTATTTTTTTTACTTATCATGAGTCAGAGAGTTTTTTTTTATATTAATTTAAATGGCCAAATGTGCACCTGCTTTTATACACAACAATAAAATATACACTTTACAGTATTAAAATATTCAGTGGCTAAATAAAACATTTTGAGGACTACTTATAACATGATTTTATATTGTCAAATTTCTGGGCTCTAACTATTGACACAACAGAGTATGCTTTTAAAATATGCATACATCGCTCTACAAATAGGTTTTGTCTTGATCTGATCATCCAGTTGACTTGCCAATCTCTTTTCTCTCCGGTGTTGTTCTGCTTCAGGAAAAAAAAAAAGACTTTAGTCCTTGATATGCCAAAAGTGAATATATTCATTCATCTCACAGCATCATCTCATACATTCTACAAAAATCAATAGGCAATGAACCAATCTCAGACAACAAAGAAAGGTTAATGGTGGATGTTATAAAGTTATAATCCACATTGTTGTCTCCCAAGAGCTGGACATGATCTTTGGCCTGTGGGTGGTATGGAAATACTTAAACATAGATCAATAGAACAGTAACCCTGAGCCCTAGATTCCCAATGGTCAACACAAACTGCATGTAATGAGCAACCCTAGTGGTCAATTTTCACTCTACGAAGCAAAGGCCCAGCCCCCTTGATACTCCTTTGGCTAAAATTTGGAGGCTCTTTTTTGTCAGAGGCTCTGGTGCACTGACCCAGCCATGAACAATCATGCACATTTATGTATCTTAATTTATTCTGAAATTATAATCAAACCACCATATGTGATGCTCTGTGATTGATGCCAAACAGGTCAGGTTTCGTCAGATGTGAGTCCCAGAGAAGACCAGGACCATTCAAAACCCAGAGGTACGACAGAAGTGAGACACAGATACAAGACTCACACTCGACTGCTAAAAGAAAAGTTGGACCAGATCAAGGCTGAGATGCAGAAGATCTCTAAAGTCCACCTGCATCAGCGCCCTGAGAGGTGAAAGAGAGTCAAATCTGTTCTCCAGACCTAGTTTATAGCAGAGTTAGTGTCCCAGAGGCTTATTCTTGGACCACAGTTTTGACAAACTCTTTACTGTAAATATGTCAGTTGAAATTGATGGTCTGAAATAATACAGGCACAGAGATCCCAGTCCATTCACTGTTGATTTATATCAATGTAAAACTCAGCAAGTTAACCCATATCATTTGAGGAACGGATTTGTCTTTGAAAAAAAATGTATTTGGTATTTTACCATAGTATACTGCCCATGTAGTTATTATATCTCTGGTCTCTACCTGAAAATGAAAGTTGCCGTTTTCTAGGCTGATATGGCTAGGAACTATACTCTCATTCCAGCGTAATAATCTTTGAATCGGATTATGACGCTAACCATCTCCCTCAAAAATATGGTTCAATAGTTTTCCTATTTAGAGATTGACTGAATGGATTCATAAGGGTCAACTGTTTAATTCTTATAGGGCAGTTGTAAAATGAGCCTATATACCAAAAAAAGTGGAGTGTGGTCTTTAAATTGCTACAGATGAGCCAAACATTATGTCCACCTGCATATTGGTCTTCCACTTGCCGCCAAAACAGTGCTGACCTACCAAGGCATTTTGACTTTTTTTTCCATCCTCAGCAGTTTGTGCCCTCTGTTTCTTTTCCAACTGTGAAACAGTGGCCCCCGTTCAAGTGTTGTGGACAATGTAGCAGTGCAAAAGCAATTCTAAGTACATTTGATTCAATATTCTGTGTCCACCCAAGAGTACGTGTAAAAATCAAAAAGTTATACAATGTACTGTAGGGTGGAAAAACACAGCTCAAGGTTAAGTGCAGTGTAAAAACCCCTTCTGACTTTATACTTACAGATTCTCACAACTAATACCAGCGCTAAACATCCTGAAGGCTGTTTTTATATAGTCCTTTACTTGCATTTGGAGTATATACAATACACAAGGTCCATGTTTGGCTTCAAGAGCTTTTAATAAATGGAAAATCTCCACAGTAGTGGCAGTGCATTTCATATGACAGCTTATGATGTTCACAACAGATAAGAACGCACACAGAGACCAGTATGTGCTCTGCCTGAGGTTCCTGCCAAATATAGTCAGCAGTATTTCTTTAGATCTTTATCTCGCCGTGCTGTGTACACTGCCGGCACCTTCATCTGACACCAAACGCAATCTCTAAATATCTCTGTGCAGGAAAGCGTATCATCCATTTGTGTGGAACACCCTGAGCCCCTACAGAGACACGACGGAGATTGACCATCTTCTCACAATGGTAAGTCTCCTTTTCCTGTTAATATACCATGATCAGATGAACATGATGGAATATAATTAATGTAATAACATTCTATCGAATTATCTCGCTTCCATATTTTGGAGAGAAAACATGCTATGCAGTTACAAATAATCTAATTATTCTTTCGAATAAGCAACTTCTGATGAAAGAGAGGATAACCTTGCAGTATCAAATTTCATAAGTTACCCAGGGTTAGCAATCATTCCTGGGTATTTTTAGGCTCAATACCATTTCTGCTTCTTACATTACCTGATAAAAGTCTTGTCGTTGATCCCAGTTGTAAAAGCAACAAATAATAACTTGACTTCTAGTTGATCATTTGGAAAAGTGGCAGCACTTCTGGTTTCTGGTAAATCATCTGTTAAACTGCATCCCAATTATCAAAAAAATACTGCAGACTTATTGAAACCTGCAAGGACCCAAGATTTTCAAAGAAATCAGTCAAGTTTGGTGAAGGAAAAATCATGGTTTGGGGGTTACATTCAGTATGGGGGACATGTGAAAGATCTGCAGAGTGGATGGCAACGTCAACACCCTGAGGTATCAAGACATTTGTGCTGCCCATTACCTTACAAACCACAGGAGAGGGCAAATTCTTCAGCAGGATAACGCTCCTCTCATACTTCAGCCTCCACATCAAAGTTCCTGAAAGCAAAGAAGGTCAAGGTGCTCCAGAATTGGCCAGCCCAGTGCCCAGACATGAACATTATGAGAATGTCTGGGGTAAGATAAGAGGAGGCATTGAAGATGAATCCAAAGAATCTGGATGAACTATGGGAGTCCCTGCAAGAACACTTTCTTTGCCATTCCAGATGACTTTGCAGAGATGTATGGATGCAGTCCTCTAAGCTCATGGGAGTCATACACAATAATAATTCTTTTTCCACTGCACCATGACTTCTACACTGTACATTATTTCTGTTAAGTGACAAAACTTTTGTCTAAGCAAAGTCAGACCTTACTGTCCTAATTAAATAGTAAAAAATCAAGGCATGATCATATTTAAAATAAGCGTAATTTAGAAGCCTTTGCCTTTTATATGAGCCACTTCTGAAACCAAATGATCAACTAGAAGTGAAGTTATTGTTTGTTGTTCCTAAAACTTTGATAGGCAACAAGACTTTGTCAGGAAGTGTATAATCGACAAATAATCATTTGTTTAGTTACATTTAATATTGTGTTCCACGGTCAATGTTCTTCAAAGGAAAGTTCCGTTAAACACCCAACCACTCCGGCTCTTCACTTTGTCCGTGACACCACCTTCACCCCGCTCTTCACTTTCGTACGTGACACCTCTCCCTCCTCTGTATGTGAACAACATGTAAACTAACATTGCTTATCGTTTCGTGCTTATTTCATGCTTATACTATTTGATGATATGTATTGGTGGGGGCAATGGGAAGGAGCAGAAAATTGGAATCAGGTGTTAAGGAGTAGTTCTCCCAAAAACAAATATTCTTTTATTAATTGCTCAGCGTCATGACATTCCATTGCCTGAGACCTTTACTCATCATTGCAACACAAATTAAGATATTTTAGACAAAATCCAGGAGCTCTCTTATAGTAACGTTCAGGAGACATTCAAAGTCCAGAAACGAAAAAAAAACCTTGTCAAAATTTTCCACATGACTTTTAGTGGTTTGCAATCATACAAAGCTCCAAAAATAACCTTTGCGCACAAAAGAAAACTATAAAAACTGCTTGATAATAATTTAGGGTTAAACACCATGTGAACAGCTCTTCTGAAGATCTTGTGAATGTATAGATAAGTATAACAATAAAGCTAATCAATTAAATGTAAATATTATACAATTAGGTTCATAAATATGGGGACATCGACACAATTCTAACATTTGTGGCTCTTTACACCAACACAATGGATTTGAAATGAAACAAACTAGATGTGCTTTAACAGCAGACTGTCAGATTTAATTTGAGGGTATTTACATCCAAATCAGGTTAATGTAGGAATTTCAACAGTTTGCATATGTGCCTCCCACTTGTTAAGGGACCAAAACTAATGAACAGAATGACAATCATAAATCAAATTTTCACTTTTTAATACTTGGTTGCAAAATCTTTGGCAGTCAATTACAGCCTGAAGTCTGGAATGCATAGACATCATCAGATGCTGGGTTTCATTTTGGTCATTCTGTGCATAGTGCCAAAAATATAAGAATTATATAATGTCGATGTTGAATGACCTTTTGTTGAATGTACTCCTAAATATGGTGTATTTTTCAGACAGCCAATCAAGACAGAAGGAATCAACGTTCTTTAACGAAGGAAATCACTTGGGTTTCTAAATAACACTTGTATCCAGTTGCTTTATATGCCTAAATGTGCACTTTTCCTTTGTCTTTGTCTGAGTCTGCTGTTTATTGAATGTCTCATGAGAAGCTCTGGCCCCAATCAGATGCATGACATGGAGATTACTTCAACCACCGATCCCCACAGCTCTCTATGCAGTGGCAAGTGAAAAGAGAATAACTGCTACATTATTCATCATGTCCTTCATGCAAGTCTCCACATCATTTAAAACATTTGTGCACAATTGTACCCCTCAGAAACTTTTTTTTGTGTGTTGAATATGCAATTGGTACCTTCATAAAATGGGATCTACAGCTCTGAACAGTCCTTTATTGAATTTCCACTAAAAAGTTAGACATCACAATGGCCTGGAAACGCCTGGGCATCCGAACGGTTCTGGTTAAAAGAAATAAAGATGTGGCAGCTGACATGAAAGGGCTGAAGATTATCAAAGAGATGTATGAAATAAATTGGCAGGCGGGCTCATCTTAAGAAGGATTATGGGGAAGAAAAGCGTAAATGTTTTAATGGCTGCCTCTTTTCTTCTTGGAAGGCACTTGTTTGTCTGACTTTAGTCCTTGATAAGCACAAAGAAGAAAGTGGGTTGCAGTCATTTTCTTATTTCGCTACTTCTCACTTTATTTCCCTACTTAGAAGTCCAGTTTTGAGAAGGTAAGGGACTTCAAGCGTATTTTAGTTCGCTTACTGATATTTTAGGGAACCAGCAAAAAATTCTTAAGCTCAGGAGAGAAAGTTCCTCATGTATTTTCCTTCCTGATTCCACTTGCTCAAGCATAAAACTGAACTTTTATGTTATGGAAATTGAAAAACTGGAGGTTTGGAATTAACTGGCAAAGAAGCACCAAGAGGGGTCACTCAAATGTCACAAGCGTGTCCAAGTATTTTCCCTTCTCTTTGTGTTTCCCCACCTCGCAAGTCATCTGCTAAATCTTTCTTTCACAGGGACCGTGAAAAGCTGATCTCGTAAATGACGACATCAGTGGGCTTTTTAGAATTCACCAGGGATCCATGTAACTTGAAAGGATTATAAAAAGGTACAGACTTGTGCTGCCCACCAAAAAAAAGCCAAATTCATCCATGGCTTATCGCTGCTCCAGCAGCTTTCAGTTACAGCTAAACCCATAAGTCAAGCTTCTCTTTTACCCACTGCTGTTTTAATTGCTTTAAATTCAATTAGCTCATTTTTTTAAAGACTTAAACACATTCAGTTTTGTGGTCATTAGATTCTGGCTCAGTTGGGTATTAATTCAAATGCAGTCTATCCTTCCGAAGCCCATTATGGCCATAAGTAACACTCACTGGCCTCCTTATTAGGTAGGCCTACTCCTGTTCAACTGCTTCTTAATATAAATTATTAATCAGCCAATCACATCACAAAATCTCACTGCAATAAAAGCGTGTAAACATAGTCTAGACAATCTGCTGAAGTTGAAACTGATTTGTTTTGATTTAAGTGACAATGTGTGCGATTGTTAATGTCAGTTGGGCCAGTTGCTGCTAGATGTCAAAAAAGAATGGCCAGAGTGGTTTGAGCAGATAAGACAACAGTAACTCAAATAAATATTTGTTACAATCAGCATCTTGCAGAAGAGCGTCTGTGAAATCACAACACAACATTGAAGCAGGTGAGCTACAGCAGCAGAAGAGCACATCGGTGACACCTCTGACAGCTAAGAGCAGAAAACAAGAGGCAAAATTCCCATGAATCGGAATTTAGCATAAATCCAATTAAAACATTAAACTTTGGGACCCTTTAACGTTTTTACTGGATAAATTTCCAGAGTATCTGTCCATGATCAGGAAACTTTGCTACATCTCCTGCTAATGGCTGCAAGAAAAAAATATAACAATTAACTGGTTTAAACCTGAACCACCCACAGTTTTCACAGTGGATACAAAAAACCAGACAGTTATATTCAATGGAACAGTTGACAGCACAAATACAGCTGAAGACTCAAATCTTTGAAAGAAGATGGGGACCAGTTCCAAAGCTTCATTGGATAGGTCACTTATGTCTCTAAGTTTGTATTTTTGCTTAAAGTTTGTCTATTTACTTTTATTTATTTATTTTTATTTTTTTCCTCAGATCTATATTGTTACTATATATATCTTTATTTGTATGCTCGGGCCCAATCTCAGGACTGTTCTTATTACTGTTTGTATTTATGTTGACTGCTGTCAATAAAAGTAAAAAAAAAAAAAAAACATTAAACTTATTGCCACATAGCACCAAATGATCATCTAATATGGAGTTAATAATATGCCTTAACTATCTGAATTTGAATCGGGTTAATTTAAATTATTAACAATTATAAGTTAATAAAACTGAATATTAAATGCTATTAACATGTTTTTAATTTGAATTTATTTCTTAACTTGAATTGGAATTGGAAGACATTTTTTATATTAGATTTTTATAGACGTATTTTCAAATTTTCAATGTTTTACGACTATTGTAACTAATAGCATCTTACATAATTTGATGAAAAAGTGCTTGCATGCAAATATGTAATTTACCACAGTTGTAAAATGATGTAACAGTTTGAAAATGCACCAGGAACGCTTGAAAGGCCTTAAATTTCACATTCACTTACACCTCAGAGGCCTGTGTCTGTTGAAATGACCCATCAAAACACTTAAAGCTTAAGTAAGTATGATTAACCAATGAGATGTAATTGAATTAAATATATGAATTTGGTTCACTGTAAGCATGCTGAAAATAGCTTACCTCCGAAAGTCAATTTGCAGAAGAATGTCCTCCTCCTGAGCCAAACAGAAGCCAGCAAACTCCCCCTTTACCTACTTTCTACGTGATCTGAATTTCACAATCTGAATTTCTTGTTTTTGAATTTTAGAATATTGAATCTGATGTTCTGAATTTCTTCATCTTGAAAACTTAAAACTGTATTTTTACAAACCCAGTATCTGCAGTGTATTTAGAACCTGAAAACTCTGAAGTTTAAAAATGCGTCTATAAAAATCTGACTTAAAAAAAAAAATCAGTTGTCTTAAATTTCAGAAGTTCAATATTCAAGTACGGAAATTCAAATTCAAGATAAGAAATTCTAATGAAAAACACTTTTTAATGGCATATAATATTCAGTTTTAATAACTTAAAATTGTTAATATATCAAATCAACTCAATTCAAATTCAGATTGTTTTAGCATATTATTAGCTCCATAATTTAAAATCCACTGTCTACCCATGCTTTGCTTTACACATCAGCAGAAAAGTGGATTTATTATTCAACTGATTATTATTATTTCATCCAACATTTTAAAGGAAATAAAAAAATTAAGCTCTCAAAGCCCAAACCCAGTCATCATCGGTTGATGAGCAAATCATACTGAAATGTATGAATGTGATTACACAAACTGACGCAATTAGCCCAATATATCAAAAAGTAACAAATTGATGTGCAATTGTGTTGCCATCCCTTTATGACTATAAATAGCAGTGATCTTGTGATATTTCTATCATGATAGCAAGCTATTTTAAAGCTCAAATAATCTCAAACTGTTCTTAAACATGACAATGACTTCACTATGCTCATCTGCTATTTGTTTAAAATATTTATTTGAAATGATGAGCTGAATAAACACAATTCTTGAGTTTTTTTCGGACGACTTAATAGTTTTATGTTCAATCCACTAAATATGTAAAACAATTAAGTTAACCTAATTTGTGTTGTGACAACATGAAGGAATTGTGTAGAACCCAGCATTTTTTTTACAGTGTAATCCAATAAAGCACCATTGGGATGTGCTGGAACAGGAGATTCACACCATGGACGTACAACAAATCTGAAGCAATTATGTTATGACATCACTTCAGTATAAACCAAAATATCTGAGCAAATTTCCTGCCATAATTAAAGGGAGAACACCCAGCAATCAAAATGAACTTTCTACAGTATATACTCAAAGTGGTAGTTCACCCAAAATATGTAATTCTGTCCTCATTTACTCACTCTTTACTTGTTTTTAAACCTGTTTGAGTTTCTTCTGTTGAACACAAACAAAGATATTTTGAAGAATGCTGTAAACCTGTAACCATTAACTTCCTACTATAGAAGTCAATGGTTTCCAGCTTCCTTCAAATTATATTCTGTGTTCAACAGAGGAAGAATAAATAATAGTGGGCTTTTATTTTGGGGTCAACATGTCCCTTTAAAGTGGTTCCAAGCTGTGAGAGATTCTATTGTTTGTTGAACACAAAAGAAGATATTTGAAGAATGTAGCTATTGACATTCACAGTAGGAAATAATTAATTAAAAATAAATAAATAAAAATAGGTTTGGAAAAAGTGGAGGGTAAATAAATGACAAAAGACAGTTCTGAATGCATAAAGTGTACCTAACTGACCGGTGAATGTATCCTCCTGTAAATGTTATGATGAAGTAACACTAGGAAGCATCAAATGTGAGACAATAAATGTATCTACTGTGGACAGTTTCATGGATTATACCGGCTCAGTAGAGTAGTTTTATGTAGCCAACACTGCTGAAAACCTTTATCAACAAAATATAAAATAACCACGGCTATACTGAAAGGTCATTTCTGACTGATTTGCTGTCATTTTATTATATGCATTCTCATAAAACTGTTCCAGGTTGTTGCCTGTGATATTAAGTAACGGTGGCTTGGCAAATGTCACAGGAGCCACATAAGTAGCCACAGGTAAAACATTAAAGCCTAAAAAGGAAGGAAAGTAATTTAGATAATTTCATCATATGCAAGTTATGTCAAGTCATACAGAAAAGCTCATATGTTTTTGAACTGCTAAACTAATTCCACCACTCACCGATATTTACATTTCCCATATATGAAATGAGATTAATAATACCACTACGGTTATTCTTTTTTAAGAACAGCTAAATGTTGACATGCACACTGCATGCTGCTTTCGCCCCAGAGCCAGAAAAGGACATTGGAGACTCAATTCAAGCGGGCAGCTGCCTTCAGTTAATTCATACACATGAGTTCAGCAGGATTACTTTAAGAATGTTGAAGATATAGAGTTTGAGATACAGTACAGAACAAGGCATTGTCAGCTTTGTAAGCTCGTTACAAAGATATGTATAGAAGGATGCAAAAATGTAACCTTGAACAACCACAAATAGCTCTTTATGTTTCATATAAATCATTAGAGCAAGGACATCTAAAAACAGCCTTCAGAAACTATACTGTACTGGAATATGAAGAATAACTATAACTGGATTCTGTACCAATAAAATGAGATGACTAGAAATGTTCAGAAAATATACTGTACTGGAATATGAATATGTACTAGATTCTGTACAGTGTATGTGTGTGTGTAACTGTTAATTACTTAAAGTGATTATCATATAATGTTCATGATTTACATGTACATTTGGGGAAAGTTACTTTAGAAAGTAATGCATTGAGTTCAGTGGTGTAGTCGGGGCTATACGCACGTATACTCAGTATGCTTACTTTTTTCCACGAGCTGTTTGGGTATTACCACTTCTGAGGATCAATAATTGCACATACCCTGGGTATACTCACTTGTTTTTCCGATTAAAACTTCCCTAATTTATATGTATTCACGTCCCCTTTAACTGTATACAGTATACCAAATATTTTGTTTAACTCGCATCGTAATTTGTTGCAATTGGTGCAATTTTGTTTAACTTGCGCCATTCCCCTCCCCCTGACGACCGCAGCAGCTTGAAGAAAACTTCGTGAGTTTTTCGAAGACCACAAGTCAACTGAATGGCGATGCCTCGCTGAAACGCTCCGGTAAATTTAGAAAATACCATGGGCGTTGCTTTAGCCCTCCGATATTTTAATTCAGCTAAAGTTAGCTCATGAACTGTACCCTACAACAAGGTCGCCTCAGTCCCCTTTAATTTTGATATGAAAACTGATAGCTAACATAGCTAAACATGAATCATTAAATAGGACTATTAGCATCTTCCCTTAAAACAGAAAAAATTTGTTTAAATATTTTAAAGGGATAGTTCTCCCAAAAAATGAAAATTTGCATCATTTACTCAACCTTTACTTGTTCCAAACTGGTTTGGTCTTTTTTCCCTTCTGTTGAACACAAAATAAGACATTTTGAAGAAAGCTGGAAACCTGTAACCATTGACATAGTATTTGTTTTTCTTTCGTGGAAGTTAATAGTTCCAGGTAACTTAAGTAAAAAAAAAAAATATATATATATATATATGTATATCTTTTTTTTTCGTCGGTTTCTTTGCCTACTTTCATTTAAAATTTGGGTCGGGTTATAGTACACCACTGATTGAGTTACTCCCCTAAAAAGTAACTGTAGTTGTGTTACTTTGTGACTTTTTATGGCAAGTAATACTTTACGTTACTTTTGTGTTACTTTTGCATGACTTTTTCTGATCTCTTTTAGAATGCTTGAACCTTTAAAAAACACATAAAAAATAATGTAGGATAATGTTATCTGCGGAAAACTTCCTGACCCCAGAGCTATGCTGTATATCCAGATTAATGACAGTTTAAAGCAATGTGTTTGCTACTTTGTACTTTTTGTCTTATTAAGAAGTAAATCACTATCCACTCAGATAATCCTCTTTTCCTTTTCTTCCATGGGTTCAAATAAAGAGAATATTCCATTGCAGAAATGTAAGACTCATTTTGTCGCCCTGGAATTTTAAGGTTCTATCTGTGTTCTAAAAGTTTTTGAGATATTGGAGCTTCAAAGTTTTGACATTCCATATAACAAATAATATGTGTGTAAGAGTACTCTTTCATACAACAACATGATAGAGACCCTAAATGTACTATAAATGTAAATGATCAAAATTCTCTTACATTTACAAATTGGTGTAACAACAAACAGAGCAGATAGACCCTTCAAATTCTAGACAGTCACTTTTCATCATGGAATTATAAGGTTCTGTCTGGCAGATCATTCACTGAAGCGTTACTTTCAAGAAACACAATCAGTCCTGCTTATTAATTTAATTAGAAAATAAAATTGGTGTTGTAACGATATGTTGACGTTTTAGAAAGTGACATTTTTGCTTTCTATAACATTTATTGAATGTTTTAAATTGAATATTTTTTCTTGTTCAATTAAGCATACAGGGCTGTGCTAAATATTTTACCCTGTGCAGATGTTCATTTTATGTAAATAATGTGGTAATATTTATTGAATTATATGCTTTATATGAATTACTGAATTAAATGGCCCATGAGTTAAATTAAGTATTGCCCTTCAAGGTTTGATATCCAAATTTAAAGAAATCAGACAATGAGCAAATTGTTTAACAAAGTTTAATAAACACTGAAAATGCTTCTCTGACTACATATACACAAATAATATTTCACATTGAATATATTCATTTAGTTCCTGTTTCTTTTCAAACAATGTAAAATTGAACATTTCATCTTAATGTCAAAAAATGCTTTTAAATCATCACATTTACACACATCTTTTGTTTCAAGTTTCTTCTCAATTGTGTGTGGTGTGGCATTATTTAGTCAACTCTGATTTTGTGTTTTTTTCTGGTCTTTCCTGCTGTCAATGGAGCAGTCCGGCAGAATGATAAAGAAAGCTGATCCTGATTAGTCTTCGCAATTGAAATGCTGATTGCTGACAGAAAGAACCTTATAGAGCCAAGATTGAGTTCATTTGTTTGTTCGTTTGTTTTTTAAATAAAAAGTCTTAAAATGTAAACAACCCATAAAAAACATCACATGATGTAAATAAGCTGTCATTTAATAAGAAAATGTGAATAACTCAATTTTGACAAAAACGTCAGATAAAACCTCATAATTCTAAGCTGACGATTTCTGTGTTCCTGCATTCTCTCATTGACTATGATCATTTTAATTTAGTAATTTATTTTTTAAAACCAAATTAGCTAAGCTAAAAAGTAGCTCGTATTACATTTTTTTTAAAAAAGTAACTCAAATATCATTACTTAATTTTGAAAAGTAATGGGTTACTTTAATTGTTACTTAAAAATTATATTAAGTTATATTATTACGTAACTCGTGTTACTTGTAATGTCACCCCAACACTGATTGTGATTGTCTATTCATATAAAAAAATTATTTGATCAATTTTAATTATTTATCTGAGTCTACACCGTAAAAATATCTTGCCTTAATTTATTTTTTTTTTTTAATTAAATGAACTTTAATAGTCATCTCAACTTACATTAATCAAACTGACTAAGCTATTACACTGAAACAAAAAATGATTCAAAGATGATTCCTTGGATTTACTAAATTTATTAAGGTTAAGTTGTTGTAAACAATTTATTTGGGCTGAATTTAAACAAACAAATTAATATGAACATTGTTAAATTTAATTTGTTTGTTAATTATCAACAAATATAAATTGTTTGCAACAATTTTGCAGACATTTTTTTATCAGTGAAAGTTAAACTCTTTAATTGATTAAAATCAGTTAGGGCAACTTTTAACTTTTTGTATATATTTTTACAGCATACGGGCTAAAACATATTTATGCATGCTTTTTGATTATTGTAGAACATTTCAAAGTCAGTCACACTGTAAAACTCAAAAAGCACTCATTTTGAAGACCAAATAATGACGCTAACACAGACCTGTTGTTTATTCTTTATTACCAAAAATACAATGGCAAAAAAAATCATAACATAAATTACAGTTTCAGAACAACAAATAAATAAGTATGAACGAAACACTAATATTAAAACAGGGCCCTTTGGACCTCTGTACATGAAAAGTGAAAAATAGCACTGAGAGACCTTTAGACTAATATATGAAGTCAAAATTACATTTTGAAAACTTTTTATTTCCTTCCTCTGTCCGCTTTGGCATGGCAGCATGTCCTTGTTCAAAGTTTGTATGCCAACCGTTCCCTTACACACAGTAAAAACCCTTTTTGATGTTGTTTGGCGAGTCAAATGTTACTTTTGATTTGTTTTTTTTTCTTTTTGTAGTGTTTATACAAGCTTTTAAAAATAGAATTCCTCTAAAAAAAATGTCAGTTTTCTACAGTATACATATATATACAGCAAGTCACATTAAAAAATGTATTACAGTACCATGTATCCGAATACATTACACAATTTTTGACGGCACATTATACTGAAAAAAGGCCCAATTCAATATGCCGAATCACTCGAAACAGGGAGACTACTTGGCTTGTATTTATTGTGATACATTTCTGAACTTGACTGAAGCTCTTTCGAAGATGAGGCTGTTGAAATGGAAGGCACACTTGTGGCTGAGACGCTGTTCTTATGATGAATACCAAAAATCTTGTGAAAATGTGAACAACAACAACATCAGATGCGGATTACTTAAAGTGTATCTTCAGAAAATATATACTGTATATATATATATATATATTTTTTGCAATTGTTTGAGGTTGAAGAGAAACGAAGGCTATTTTAAAATGAAGCAGTTTGCAGAAATATAATGTCCACAGGGTGTCAGCCAATTCCTGCTTACAGACAGGGGGAAAAAAGAGGGATAATACTAAGCAGTAGGTTCTTGATCAATTTGGACTATGTCAGCAGAGTGAAACACAAATGCAGTAGGTGGAACACAACGTGAAGCTTCTAGAAAACTCCATCTCTCTTTGATGTCATTACTCTGAAAGTATGCATTATGCACTTAAACAGCAAGACACATCCTCTGAGACAAACACTCAGAACATGTTTATATGCTAAAACACTGCATTAAAGAAAGCCATTTCAATACTGGAACATACAATTCTGAACTTTCATATCCATTTCCATTATGATACATATGGCAAAATGATTTATATGCAGACCGTGTTGTTATTTCAGTGACACTTGAGGTTGGAATTGTAGATTAGCACATTATGTGCGCAATATAATAATTGTCTATGTAAATTCCTATGATTTATCTCCTAAGAGTTAATTTCTGATACACCGGGCAAGTGTGCAGCCTGCATGAATTATGGATGGCCTTTTAATCATGCTAATTTTGCATTTTTAGACTGTTGACATACAAACATTAAGTGTATGCAAATTATTTTTGGAAAACGTGCAGCGTATGAAGTCAGATTGGAGGGATAAGGTTAAATCAGAGGTCAAAAAAGTGGTAAATTTGAGGTAGTAATTAATTAAAACCATCTAATAAGGTTGCACAGTATACCAGTACTACTGTAGTAAGCCTCAATACAAGCATGCACAATAAACCACTACTACTGTCAATACTAGAAGTGCCAAAGTATTTCCTAGCATTGGTATGCACAGTATTGTATTCTCACAAGTGATGTTTGAGCTGGACGGTTCCCATGGTTCATATTCAGCATGGATGCACATATTTTGGTTTATTGCTGTATAGGTGCCATTTACACCGAATGTGAGATGGAGAGCGACAGAATGAAGCAACCTGGGAATATAAGCCTAGATCAGACTATCAGTCCAAATCCCTTTTCATGCATATCTGAATGAAATCTGATTGTTTTTTAGCAAGTATGAACTTTGGGGAAACACTATATCAAGCTGTGTGGTTTGAAATCCTATTCAAATTACATTTCTGGAACAGAATTGGATGAGCTCATCGCATTTTGAATCATTTTGGTGTTTGTTTTTGTCACTTTCTCACGACACGTAAATGAATTAGATGTTGACTGCAGAAAACATGCAGAATGGCTTCACAAAAACAAGGCGGTGTGAGTCCAAGTCAGGCTAGACATGACTATACTGCTAATCAGCCTAGTTTACACATCTCTTTGAATTATAAAACTGGCAAAGACTGGTGTTGGGCAATACTTTTTATAGGCAGATCGTCCTATCATGAGTCTGAAAGACCGTCAAGATGACATTTTCATCGTAGTGGTCTGGCTAATTATATTAATCTTATTCGCTTATATATTTTAGTTTATAAATGCAGTTATTTAGATGCTTTAAATGAAATGTGAATTATGAAAACTGTCACGTCGCAATACTGGCAATTTTTCACTTTTAAACTTTCAAGGCGAGCCTGTGGAAATCGCGCAAGCAATTTGTTAACTTTGCACGAGTTTGCCAGGGGAAAAAAGTCTCGCACCTTAGTCAATTATTCACTACAGAAACTGAAATAGAAAAAACAGGCAGAGCTTTCGGTTTCAAAGCCTGCATTACCAACATATTTTCTCTCAGAGATGACAGGAGTTGAATCTACTTATGAACTTCTCTGAATGTTGTCGATATGTGGTACCATAGTACAACACAAGTGGAAATGGCAGAGTGGAATAAAGCTGCACATACCAGTTTCCTACACTTCTGCCTACATTTTAAATAGTAACAGTAATAATAATAATAATAATAATAATAAAATAATAATAATAATAATAATAATAATAATAATAATAATAATAGCTGCAAGCAGCAATTAAGGGGCCAAGCAGTTCAAAGCCAGAAAGACCAAAGCAGTCCAGAGGCAGAATGAGCTCATTTGAGCACATTTGTCGGTGCTATAAAAACCATTTTGCCTATTGACACGACTTTCACAGCACTTGGTCAACATGGTCTGACGATGATCAGAGTCGAATTTGGTAATATTTCGGCAAACGTCTAGGATGAGTTTGCAAATTAATTTTTTAAACAAAATCAATATGGCGGACAGGACGTTTTGCCAAATATGGCACATTTGGTATCAGTGTTCTTGGCATGATCCAAGAAATAAGTTGAGAATTTTACCACAATAAACATATGCAGTCTAAAGTTATTAGCACATTTTTGATTCATAATTGACTGTTAGTGAATGGTTTATAACTCGTGACCACTAGGTGGCGCTGTTCCCAAATTTATGTGTTGTGGACATTGTGAGTTGCTAATGACACACCTAAAGTTCAGTGCCAATGTGTAAGCATTGCAGAGTTACAGCCTCACTTTGACATCGTGCTAGCACATTTGTCGATGACGTAAACGACAACTGTTTTGCTGATTGATATTTCCATAACTTTTGGTCTGCATGGTCTAAAGATGATCAGTCAAATTTGGTGACAATTGAATTAACGATCGAGGAGGAGTTCGCAAAAGAAGCTTTTTGAACAAATTCAATATGACAGACAGGAAGTTTGCCCAAATTTGGCATGTTTGGTATTAATCAGCATGACCTAATGAATAATTTGATACTAATTGTACCACAATAAACCTATGCAATCAACATTTTTTAGGCCATTTTGTTAGATTCACTATTGATGGTTAGTTAAGTGTTTATAACGCACGGCCACTAGGTGGCGCGGTTACCAAATTTATGTGTTGTGGTTATTGTGATGTGCCACTGACACACTTAATGTTCAGCATCAATATAACTAAAAGTTTCAGAATTACAGCCTCTGACGATCTTTGATATCATGCCAGCACATTTGTTGGTAGTGTGAACAAAAACAGTGTCGCGTATCAACATGAATTCAATAACTTTTTGCCAGCATGGTCTGAAGAATAACAGTCAAATTTTGTAAAAATCTGAAAAATGGTTAGAAAAATAGGTTTTCAATCAAAAAGAAAACGGCGGAGAGGAAGTTGAGTTCATTTTGGCATATTTGGTATCAATGGTCTCGGCATGATCAAGGGAATACAACAAGACACAAGTCACGTCAATAAAGAATGTTTAGCAAAGTTATTAGCATTTTTCAAAAATTGCTTATGGCAAACTCAAAGTTTTTGAGTACTTTCAGGGCAAGGTGTTTAAGATGCAAACCATGTTTTGTAATCATACATGAATATGTTTGTAAAACATAGCATTCTTTGACAAAAATCTAAATGGGTGATGCCCAAAATGGCTGACCTGGGAAAATCAGACACCATTCAACTCGGCATGCTTTGTCAGATGTGATGAGACCAGTTTTATGAGTTTTGGACAAAAAGTTGAGAAGATTTAAGCAAAAAAAAATTTTTTTTATATCTTTGGACCACTAGGCCGCAGTGCACCCCTAGTGGTCCAGCAGATAACCTCAGACCATGGTTGTCATAACACACACCAAGTTTGGTGTGAAAACACCAATGCGTTACAGAGATATCGCCTGAAGTCCAATTTCGCATGCTCGCAAAAGTGAAACGTTGGACAAGTGGTAGCTCTAGAAAATGTGAGTTAGAGACTTCTGGTTTGATGTGGTTCATGTTGACATTGCCCTCTATCGTTGTGCCCTCTTCACAGCTTTGCTGCTGGGCTCCTAATAATAATAATAATAATAATAATAATAATAATAATGATCAATAGCAACATTGAACACTCAAAAAATACTTTTGCTGCTTGTACAAACTACTTATTATTTAAAATGAGCTGAATCAACACAACTTAAGTTTTTTGGGGGAACAAATTAATTAATTTATGTCCAATCCACTTGAATTTGTAAAAATGATTAAGTTAACTTAATGAAATGGTGTTGGGACTACATGAAGGTATGATGTGTTACTGTGATGTGAGACAATATGAAGGAATTAAGTTGACTTGTTTATACAAAATTTAAGTGAATTGAACATAAAATAATTAAGCTGTCTCAAAAAACAATCAAGAATGGTGTTGTTTCAGCTCATTTTAAATTGGTAGTAAAAACAACCAGTAAACATCATTGTTTGAGTAAACAACATCATGTTTGTTCATTTATAACATATTCAGATACACACAAATAGATTTGGACTGATAATGTGAACATGCTTATAATAACATGCTTATAATAACAATAATAATATTAATAATAATAATAATAATATTAATAATAATAATAATGATAAGATTTCAGGCTTATTTGAGATACATACAGTCCTTATTGAAGGCATAGCTTTATAGTTACCGTGAATCAAAATAGATTTATATATATATATAATATATTATATATATATATAATATATATTATTATATATATATATATAATATATATATATATATATATATAATATATATATATATATATATGATTAATTGTTGCAGCATTAAAATTAAACAATAATAATGTGCTCATGATCATTAGTAATTTTAGTCCATGTGCACCAATAATCAATCATAATCTAAATAACTTCCCCTTCCTCTTGAAAACCATCAACAATCTCTTCCTTGTCTTTGTTTACCAGCACAAGAATGAAATAACCCGCATGACATGAGATCAAACCATCGCAGCTTTAGCAAATGACACCAAATCCTATCAATTCCTGATGGACAAAATCAAGTCCCATCCTGCATTTGTTTCTTGTTTGAGAAGCTGCTCCACATGGATACACATCGTAATTGGAAAGAAAACAATATATTGACTTCCGTTTCATGCTGACTTTCAAGAGTACTTCAAATTTGATGCTTTGGCTTTACAAAGTACATTTTAGTATTACTATTTATTTGTTTAGTTATTCTGTGAACACTGCGCTGCAATTCCGTGTGGAAGTGAGGAGATGAAGACATATGAAGAGTTTAAATGCAAAAGCCTCTATATGTTTTTGATATTTTCTTCTAAAATTAGACTTTTTTTCTGACTCCTGTGTTTAGTTTTACCTTTATAGAGATGAATAAGTTCTTTTAGTTGCCTTTAAAGAGCCCTATTCAGGATGTCTCAAATCTTTTTTCAATATCTGGAACCCTGTTTTAGACTATATCAAAGGCTTACCCTGTTCAGTTGATATCAGATTAAATACACAGTAATTAATTGGAAAGAGGAAATATTGACTCCGTAATGTAAACTTTTAATTTTTTTTTGCTCTTATCGTAAACTTGCTCATTTATTATTATTATTATTTTGTTTAATAATTTCTTTTAATTGTTGTATTTTATTTCTAATTTATTATTATTATTTTTCTTTCAGAGGATATGTTTGTTTATAATTCATACATTAAATTTATTTTATTTTGAGGGGATAGTGGGAAAATAAGAAAAATTAGACAATCTGTAATTTTTCCTATGTTGTATTGTATACTATGATGTATTGTCTTGTTAAACACCAATTAAAAAAAAGAGCCCCTATTATGTTTTTGTGAAAATGACCTTCAAATGCAATGACAGCTCTAAGTGAAGTGAAATATCCAGCTAAGGCTTAAATCTGAAAGTGTGCCATGTTTAAAACTATTAATTCATCAATAAAAGAGTCGACTCATATTAGTTCAAATGAATCGTTGCTGTAACGAGTCTTTAGCCGTGTCGGCGTAACGTCAATATGGAACTCAAGCCCCGCCCATTTGTTGCACGATCAAACCCGGGAAAACTGAACCCCCCCGGCCACAAACACTGTAGAAAGAAAAAGAGGAAGACAAACACTGCTGCAGATTCCGGATGAATCAAGTCACATAGACGCTGTGCTCTGAAGTGTGAGGGAAAGTTAGTGTTATTTTCCCTATCCAGTCAGTCAGTGGTTGAAGTTTATTTTTCCAAAAATACATTCAGCATTAAGGCCCCAGCCTTGTGCTGTGTTCCCTCCATTTTTCTTCCGAGTGCTTCAGCAATCTACACGCTTACAATGGCAGATTCATCAGCCGTTTGTTAAAGGAAGGATCAGAAAAGACTATTGATGTATGGGACTTTACAGTACACAGTTCATGGATCAGTTTCTTTCGCCATTTCACAAGTGTAAGTTCGATTAAAATGGCTGTCGCCTTGTTTTCTCTAGCTTGCAAAATATGTATTTAATTGTTTTTTGTTACTTGAAACCGCTTGTACTGTATCTGTACTTGTACTGTGGTTAACTCTTTATATTCTCATATCTCATATGTTAAAAAAGTTTACAGATTTAAATGCGTTTTTGAGCTTGTGATCCTCTGCTGTTTGTCATTGCTATGGCCACTGTCAGCTGTTCCTACACATGTGCGGCGGTCAAGTTTCAAAATAGTTCAGCTTTTGCCACTGTGTGGATTAATACTCAATGTGTGTCACTGTTTGTACTTATGTTTAAAAATAGAGCAATATGCTGGTGTTTAACTGCACTGCTTTAATGCACTCCTGCATTGGGCTCACACATATACTCTGCACTCTGACTACTTGTTGATAAACCGTAGTGGGCACTTCTCTGTCTCACGCTGAACGCAGTTGATCAGTCACGACAGTCTGGGTCATCGGACCAATGAGTGCAGATTAGCGTCACGCTAAGAAGGGGTTTGGAAACAAATGAATCCCTGAACAAATCATATGGGAGTCATTGGGATAATTATGTAAAAATAAATGCATATAAGACAATAAAAGCGTTTTTTGACCTTACATGCATATCAGACTGTTGTTGGAGAACTCTAAAATCAAAATATGACCTTTTATAATGCATAATAGGGGCTATTTAAAATGAAATAACTGAACATAAACATAGGATGCTGAGAAAAATGCTCATTTTAGGAGAAAATTTCAGACAGCATTTAGAGGTTTTTGCATCTGAACTCTTCATATGTTTAAAACAACATTATACTATAATATCAATCAATATTTACAATAAATATAAACAGATTATTCCATCATAACATTCAATGTTAACTAATCATGATAACAGAACAGCCCCTAACAAATAAATGATGTACCCACACAGTAATAGAGGTATTAGGAAAATATAGCTGGTATTGTGACAATCCTATTTTAAAACCATGACCCAATTATCATCACTTTTCTACCATTACAGTAGAAGACAAAATAACACAATAATGCAAGGTATAACAACCTACTGATTTAAAAAAAATAATAAAATATCTTTATTTTAATTAGCATTTTTGAATTGTGTTTTGACTTGGATTTTTAAATATTAATAATAATAATAATAATAATAACAATAATAATCTATAAATACATAGATCCTTTTGCATTTTGTTTCTGCTGCATGCTTCCAAAAGTACGTTTTAAATAGAGCCAATTCCGCAAGTCTGCTGTGTTTCAATGAGAAAACCTTTTAATCCACTGTATATACTGTTTATATAAAATGTTTAGATGCCTCCCCAAGGATGACTTCTCTCTTACTCATTCCTGAGCACCATACCAATAGCACCACAAAAAGAGAGCTTAATTTTGAAACAAACTTTCTAATTTGTGTGAACATAACGGAGGGGAACATGCATATACAATAAATTACTTTGATAAATATCACCAACACACAGGAGGCAAGAAACCTGCCTCTCTACACTCAGAAAGGGCATTGGCAAGTGCTGCCTTTAAGGTAAACGCACATAAGAAATATATATAGACATAAATAATATTACAGTGAACAAGAGAAGCTGCCTCGTTTTCATAACGGGTGGACTCTAACACATAAGTTCTGAACAGATGAGGTAAACAATGCCTTTGAAAAGAACCACTTGCATAATTCGCAATGAACGTCAATCCTTCCTTTTCTGAACTGCTAAAACTATATTCCGTTTGATACCCATTTGGCTGCAATTCGTTGAAATTAACGTGCACGGAAACTAACTGTGATGTCAAAACTAAGATAGAAAGAGAAAACTATAAGTGTTGAAACTGTGCATGTTGCTTGTCCAAGCAGAAATGTTGAGAACAGTTTGTGCGAATTCTGTTACTGGCTTTTGCTGGTTTCTGTGGCCTGATTTTCTTTGCTCAGGATGATGCTGATCAGATCTCCCTCGTGCTGCTTCATGTGCTCCATCAGCTGCTCTTTACTGGTAGACTCGAAGCCACAGATACAGCAGCAAAAGAGCAGCACGCAGTACTCCATACCTGCCCGCGTTTGGCCAGAGCTGCTCCGCCATGCCACAGTCCCGCCGCTCTGATCCCTGGTGGACGACGCACTCACTGGGTTGCCCTCTGCTCCGGTTAAACCCGAAGACCCTTCAGGGGACACTTTGTCTTTTCTGCTCAAGACAATGTAAGGACGCTCGACTGCTGGCTCAGGTGTCGACTTCACAGATGGAGATCTAACACACACACACACACAGACAGTGTGAGTTCCTATATTATACATAATGAGTTGTTTTTTGATAGATGATAGTTAGGTAGGACTGTGTTTTTAATGACCGTGTTGCATTTATTTAGGAAGTATTCAGGGATGCGATTCTTCCGTATAAACAGAGATGGGAAGTAACAAAGTACAAATACTTCGCTACTATACTTAAGTAGATTTTTCTGGTATCAATACTTTACTATTCATTTTTCTGACAGCTTTTTACTTTTTTTCTAACAACATTTTACCACAAATATCTGTACTTTCTACTCCTTACATTTTTAAATCAGGCTCATTACTTTCGTTTACATGTGTTTTGTGGCGCAATATATGTTATTTCTTGTCATTGCGCAATTTGAACGCCTTCAATCAATCGATCCATTTTTGACATGGCTTTTTAAACCTCTGAACATGAACTGTAAGTAGGCTTGTTTATGAAAAATCACAAGAATGGCAAACTTGGATGAGACAGAGGGAGTCAGCGATGTAAACGTGACTGATGTCATGTTTACACAGGGTAATAAGATGCGTTTTGGTCGATCGAATCACAGGTAAACAATAGACGCATTCCTGGTCAAATCTGGCATTCAAATGAGGTAAAAGTCTTTTGTCCACTGTCGTCAATCATGTACTTTACTTCTCTGATCTTTCAGTCTAATACCGTGAAAAACTTTAGCAATGTGTTTTTTTGATAACGTTTGTACAGTTAGTACTAAAGTAATTAAATACTTCATGAATGTGCATTGAGATCTTTTTCTTTTGTTTCCAACGAGTTCATATTTCCTAGTGCAGAATATTTACTGTTTTATAGTTTTAACATGTATTATATACACTGTAGTCAGGGTGCGAATTATACATTGACTATGGGGTGTCAGCAATTTTAATTAGCCTGTGTAATAAATATGCGTTCTTCAGTGAACCAAATTCCTATATTTATTATACTAATTCAAGTTTTCAGTGTTTTGAAGGATAATGAGCTGATTCTGACCTATACTGTAACACCAGGCTCTTACACCAGCATATAGTATAGTTTTCTAAGAAAAATATTTTTATAGTATGTTTGTCCAAAGCCTATTGGGGTCTCAGTGAGGTTCATCGTCATCAAAGCAGACAACCCGATTTATGGTTTGCTCCAACATTGTTCATCATTGGGCACAAGAAGGAAAATTAACTGCTTCATTCCGGACATCCTTCAGGGATGACCTATTAGGCTACTGTGTATATAATGTGATGATATTGTGTAGTCCTATATTGTGTGTGGGTATGACGAAGCCGCTGAAAATATGCAAGATTATGAAATGGCTTTGAATTCATGCTCGGCTGTGCACTTTTTCCATGCTTACATTTGCATGTCACGACCACGTGTGCCCTATGTACATTATAAATGAAGCCAGGACGCACTTTTGTTATTATCCCCTGCAAATGTTATGTTTTCATTTATTCAGTGCTACAGCCAAGCACCTCAAATTTAATAGCTGAAAGTTTCATAAGTTTAGATGATATTACAAATTTATAAAAATATACTTTATAATTAATTAAAAGTATTAAAAAAGCAGGGACTAAGCCGACAGAAAGGGAAAGGGAAAGGAAAGTGATAAACTCTTTTTTTAGTAATGCATGATATATTTTTTTCTGGGTGGAATGTTAAAGTATATTAGGCTACTCAATTTAACTGGACTTAATATGTTTACAGTTTAAATTATTAACTGACTAGTAGTTTATTTATTAGGTGAATTAAAGAGTCGACTAAAATACAGGGAAAGTGATATTCTTTGGACACAAGAGAACTAACCGAGTTAGTGGCGCCATCTAGCGGCGGTGTGTGAATCTGTTCCGACATTGAGGTCCAATTATAAAGCTAATAAACATTATTTAGGTGACTGCTATACATTTAAACTGATAAAAGAAAAAACGAAACTTAAATTGTGTGGGACATTTTTCTTATTTTTTTAGTATTATTGTTTCTATTATTATTTAAAAACACACACATACAAATATATATTCTTTTTTTTATCCTCGGCTGATCACATGCCAGAGTATTATTTATTTATTTTCGCTTTTTTCTTTTGAAGCGTGTGTGTGTTTATGTGTCTATGTGTATATCTGATGCTATTGAATGACTGAATTTCCTTTTGGGGACAATAAACTATCTAACTAACTAACTAACAAAAAAGAAATTAAAAAAAAAAAAGAAAAAAGAAATAATGAGGTTTTAAAGGCATATTTGATTTAAACTTACAAAAAAAAAAAAAAAAAACGATGACAATTCAGTGGGCAAGCTAATAATGCAAGAATGGGATAGTTTACCCCAGAAAAATGAAATTCTTCTCTTAATTTATCTAAAATGTAGGAGACTTTTTTCTTCAGTAGAACGTTAAAGATTTTTTATATTGAAGATTTAAAGCTTTTAGATAAAACAATTGCATCATCACTCTTATGTCAGAGTACATGCTTGTGCATACTCCATCAAGAAACTGAAAGCTCAGAAAGAACTGTTTGCCCAGGCTGTGGATTAAAGCTAATAATAATAATAGTCTTTATTTTTAATCACAAAAACAGATGATCATCGACTTACACTTTACGAATAACGGATTTACCAAAAAATCTTCTTTAATGTTCTATTAAAAAAGGTCTCCTAAATCTTTAATAAGCTGAGATTGAGTAAAATAACTGTAAATTTTAATTTTGGACTGAACTATACCTTTAAATCACAGACAATAAGACTGACAGTAATTAAATGATAAGGGGTCGATCAGGCTGTGTTGAAAAATACATGGAAAATGCTGCCTATGCCAGATGACAAGCTTATGCTCAAGTAGAATCTGCCAAGAAAACAGGAGCCATCCTCTACATTAGCATTGATGTTAACTACAACTGTAAGTTAAGACTTACAGATAAGATTAAAAAAAAATAACTCTAGGTTTAAAGGGTCTTTAGTCAATTACACAAGCCTTGTTGCTGTATAGAAAGCATTTGCAGGTTGTATGTAAGGTAACTACAGCTGAAGTCAGAATTATTACCCCCCCATTGAATTTTTTTTCTTTTTTAAATATTTCCCAAATTATGTTTAACAGAGCAAAGAAATTTCCACAGTATGTCTGATAATAATTTTTCTTCTGGAGAAAGTCCTATTTGTTAAGCTTTAATTTTTTTTATAGTCTACAGAACAAACCATCGTTATACAATAACTTGCCTAATTACCCTAACTTGCCTTGTTAACCTAATTAACCTAGTTAAGCCTTTAAATGTCACTTTAAGCTGTATAGAAGTGTCTTGAAAAATGTCTAGTCAATATTATTTACTGTCATTATGGCAAAGATAAAAGAAAACAGTTATTAGAAATGAGTTATTAAAACTATTATGTTCAGAAATGTGCTGAAAAAATATTCTCTCCGTTAAACAGAAACTGGGGAATAATAAACAGGGGGGCTAATAATTCTGACTTCAATTGTATGATTTGAATTACTATATACATAATCATATATTTGATCAACCATGCTGTATTATCACCCCTTACACATTTCCATGCCGTGGTGCATAAGACTGAAGTCTTTACAATCAAACGACTGCATTTAATTTAACGTATTAAACTGCCGTGTTACACTATTTCAGAATATTAGCATTTTTCCAACAATATCGATCAAATAAATGCAGCCTTTCAAAACTATTTTTAATGATTAAAATTTTTAATGATCCACTATCTGATGCCTGTCTGGCTTTATTTCAGAACAAAATGTACAATCTCATATACACTTATTTAACAACACACTTTACATGCCAATTTGCACATAACAGCTGCACGTATAACGTTGTATATAGTAATATACCTGTACATACACTTGTCATTTTGTATATTTGCATTCTCTACTTCTATTTTTTTATATATTTATAATCAGTTTTTTGTCCTGTCTCCGTAATCCGGAGACTACAAATTACTACAAATTGACACTGTTCAAAATGCTTACCAATATTTGAACTTAAGTGTATTAATTATTATAACTTGAAAAGCATTAAAATATCAAATAAAATATTGCGATATCAAATAGTGTTGAAAGCTATTTCTTTAGATAAATCCAGCCCTAAAGGGCCGTTCTGATGTGATTAGAAAAAAAAGACATTATTTTAGCATCATCACCTAATAATGATTCAAAATAATCAAGCAAAACAACAACAGATCCCATTAACGTGTTTATATATTTTAAAAGGGTTTTCTCACCGGCTGCTCTGGAAAATGGCCTCATTGATGGCCTTGTTGACTTGCTCATAGTTATAATTCTGATCACCAGCATGTTTCCACATGTGGGATTTGAGAGAGGGTGGGTGGCTGCACACGTAACCGCACAGCGAGCACCTGTAACCACAGACAGAGGATTATATGAGCCACGTCCGTGAGGAGTACAATTCTGCACACCGGTTCCTCACGCCGTCTGCTCCTCACCTGTTACTGCTCCAGCAGCTGCATGGCCTGGTTGTTCCTGTGGATGTCTCTTCATGTGGCTCTTCAGGCTATTCATATTAGTTAGTGGCGAAAATCACAGCTGCAGCACCTACAGGGGTCATGCAGTGCATAATAAACAAATTAGAGCGGCACAAGGCCACGGTTTATGAAAAAAAAGACCTTCTGGAGCACCTGCCAAGTGGGGTCAGGCATTGTGTTGCTTTCACAGTAATTTCTGCGTTTGTTTTGCGCGGCTGTGTGTTGGAGTACTACATTTGAAGAGGCATTGAAAGGCCGTTTGTAAAAAGGCGGAACTCAAAGCGCTGCTTGCGGCGAACACAACACATCCTGGCCCTTGAATGGATCCTGCGGCTGTGTTAAAAGGAGCTTCTCTCTCAGAAGCTCTGTTTGAAATGATCACGGTGAGCAGAACAGAAGCAAGACGTGTCAGCAACACACAAGAGACCGTAATGGACCTTGAGGTATTTATGTGAGCTTGTATGCGAGTAGCTTTGTGCATGGTGTTTAAAGAGAACAAACTCATGTGTATTTATAGTTTAAGGCCTTTGCACACTAAGAGTGAGCAGGAAAGGCTTATCCTGGGCACCACTGCACCCTTGTGGTGACTACTGGTAATGCTTTACTTTCAGATAAATGTATTCAAGCTTATGATGCTTATTTTTTATGTGTATTTAAAAATAAAGGCAATAAATAAATAAATAAATAATAATAATAATAAATAAATAAATAAATAAATTCCAACCTGTATGGTTTATCAGAGTTGTGGATTCGCCGATGGTTGCGCACCCAACATATGTGGAGCTGTGTAGTCACACACATCACATTTGAACACATTCTGTTCACCAATCGGATCTGAGCAAGATAAAAAATATATATACATAAATTATAATAAATAACATTAAATGATCACTACCTTAATTAATTAATTCATATAACCTTTAGGTTGAAAATAGCCATCATGTTGATGGATAATGGATAACAATAAATCACACAGTGATGTTCTAGTTTACATGAACCAAAAAAGATTCAATGTATATATTTTGTAAACAAACAAAGACAGATTGAGGAATCTGCAACAAATATGTGATTTTAATAATGTAAGCAACTAAAAGTGTGCAAATAACTTTTTGAAATTAAAATGTCAATCAAAATTAACAGCACACCCGAAGCAACGATAAGTGCATGGCAAAATCATCATGTCAAAATGTGTAAAAGGAGAAATAGAAAATCCCTATGTAATACTTCCTTATCAATACTTGCTGTATAAATATTTTTTTTACTACATAAAAATATGTTTAATTTTAATGTTGTTCGGTCCCATGACCTTATTAGACATATGCAGACAGAAAAACAACAAAAGTCAGTGAACATCATCAATGCGAGCCAATCACAAATGGCGTAGTGCAAATAAGCAATTACTGTATGTCTCATACAAAACACCCCTTTGTTTATCAAGGAGGAGGAGGGACAGAAAGAAATATGATGATAATAATATATAATATCACTTCACACGCAAATATGTGATTACTTTTAAAATTAAAATGTCAAAATACAGGTGACAATGTCCCATCAACATTCAGTATAACATAAATATATAAATAAATAAATAAATAAATAAATAAATATATATATATACAGCATTTTTGTATGGACACTGGCATAATATAAAAACTATTCATTATAATTTTAGGGCTGTATGGTGATCCGTAAATTTGTTTCATATTTCAAGTGATTTTTGTTTTAAATATACTGACATTTAAAGTCATTATTACTTTTAAAAACGCTGTATTAGACTTTTTTTTTTGATGCTTGAAAATCCATCTTCATCTTTTTCTTATTAAAATCGTATTGATGTTTGCGTCTTAGGTGCGAATCTCACTCAACTAACTACAGCACAAAACTTTGCAATAAAGCATTAAGAAAAATCAAACAGTAATTCCGGGGAAACTTGTTGAGATATAGATTAATACAAATGAAGTTCATGAACCCAGGAACCATTTTAGCTCTTTTTTTTTTCTTATGCAGTATCACAGGTTCAACTCAGAGCAGCAGATGCCACATCCAACACGATGCTATCACGTGTTTGGCGGTGGATACCAGATGTTTGAGAAAATTATCATGTGACAGTTCTAGGAGGTAATTTTTCACAATTATTTTGATGATGGACTCTCAGGTGCAGAATAAAAAAGAGCAATGAAATCAGTGCATTGGTTAGTCAAGTCATCCAATTACATCACCTGATCAGGCAAGATCAAATGTATTCTCTTAGTATTCTATATTATACACACACACTATATACATTATGTACAAAGAACTTATTTGGCAAATGTATTTCCATCATGTTTAGAATGCATGTAGATTTCTAGGGATGAATGACAGAATTCTCTAATAATTAGATTTTGTTTAACCTTGCCCTTTCACAAAAAAAAAACTTAAAGGAACACTCTACTCATTTTGGAAATATTCTAATTTTACAACTCCCTAGTTAAACAGTTGAGTTTTTACTATTTTTGAATCCATTCCACCAATCTCGGGCCTGGTGAGAGCACCTTTAGTTTAGCTTAAATCCTTGCGTTGGATTAGACCATTAGAATCTCACTCAGAAATCTTAAAATGATATTCATGATGATATTACGCAGTGCCTGAAAATAGTCCCAAGCTAAGTAATGAGGTAACAGTGTAATATCATTGCGCATATGGCAGCAAAGTTCTGTGATTATTATGCAAGAATAAAAGCATAGCCACATCAGTCTAGAAAAATCAACATCTCATTTCTACAGAAGAGTCAAGCTTTAAATAGGAAAATTATCTAAAAACTTTTTTTTTGAGAAAGATCCTAATAGTCTAGTCTGATTCAATGATCTTTGCTAAGCTAAGCTATGCTAAAAGAGCTCCTGTCAGACTTCGGAATCTACTGAATGGATTAAAAACAAAACAAACGGCTAAAACCAAACGGTTTAACTTAAGAGAAGTTGTAAAATGTGCCTATTTCTCAAATAAAAATCAAGATGAGTGTTCCTTAAAATTAAATATCCAAATATCAAAAACCAATCAATAAAAGATGCATAAACCTGTTAAACTCATGTTTAAAAGCATGACTGGAAGATTATTTATCATATCTGTTTCAATCTGACCATAAGGACAATGTATGTGTGGTTATCAACATTTGGTCTGAATTGTGAATTGCTTATTTTACTATGTGGAGCTGAAGATTCATTCCACAATCACCTTCATCTGTCATCTTGGCTGATTCCTCCATGATTGCTGTGCTTTCTTCAACGTGGGTCAGTGAACTGCTGATGTCGTCTATCCCATGTCCATCTCTCTCGTGGTTCCTCAGCTGACTCTGAATAGGGTATTAATAAAACCATCATCAGTGCTTCATAAGGAGGAAGTTTATTAATAAAGTGGCAGTGGAAGAGGGAGCAGTGGCACTCCAATATTAGAAACTCAAGTAAGCCTATCTACAGTATGTAGAGCAGAATTAATACCTGCTACTAAAAACCGAATGGTTCAGACCAGCTTAAATATGTATTGCCTACCAGAAAATGTAAAGAAAATCAAACAACATTGAACGCATGGTGATTATATAGTCTATTTTAAGATATCAATTGAAAATAGAAACAAATAACAGTAAATATGTACTTGACATCATCGTCTCAAGAAAAGATGCAGCAATTCAGAATTGGGTCACTAAAAATGCATAGTTACAATTAAGGATGAGCTTGCTTTAATAATAAGATGATGTTTATTAATATAAAAACTGACCAAAATATAAAGCAATTTAGAATACTTGTGTGCTAATTAAATAACTGTTAATTGACTCAAAATTCTAAATTGCGTTGTCATAATTTACTCATAATCAAGTCACTTTAAACTTGATATTACTTTGTTTGTTGTGTAACATCTGTGGAATAATTTCAGATACCCCTTAAAAATGTAGGTTTCTCTGGATTTAGCTGGTATGAGTTTTATTTTATTATTTAAAGTATCATTTATTTATTTATTTATTTTTCAAATTATAGTTTTTATCATTTTAACAAATAACAAATGCTTCACTAAAACACTGAAATTGTCTTGGGGATGAAATGTAATGTATTTTATCCACACAAGTACTTTTTCATTAAAGAGATGGTTTGTCTGTCAATGCTGTCATTTGTCTGAAAATGCTGTCACTAGGGATGCACTGATTTTAGTTTTTGGTTGTACGATTATAGTCAGAGGAATAATCACGGTTTCACAGTTATTATGCATTCATTGATTTCAAATCACTAGTAGTTTTGAAAATCACATGAAAACTCCCTGCAGTGTTATTTATTGCTGCTCTGTAACCAAATAATACTCTACAACACAAAACAATAAAAAAAAAAAAAAATAGTCAATTTCTCTTTGGACTTAAAAATAAGTGAAAAAAATGTAACATTTAAACAAGTAATATTTAAAACTGAAAATAAATAACAAAATGAATAAGTAAATAAATGGTATTTGTCTAATGTAAATCTAGTTTAAGTATTCCTCATGTAAATGCAAGTATTTCCCTTTTAAAGAGAACAAATGTAGTCAAAGGCTGCTGAACCTCTGTCTGAAAGACACTTTTGATCAACCATATTACAAAAATGGTTGGCATTTTCATTATGTATTTTTTTCCTTTTTGGATGCGAGTATAAATGTGTATATTCCATACAAGTATGAAGCTGACCAGTCAGTCGCTCATAGCATTCTGAAAAGTTTAGATGTTTTCATCTAGGTGTGACTAGAAAGTAGGCTTGGGCCGGTATAGGATTCTGACAGTATAATAACCTTGGGTAAAAATATCACGGTTTCATGGTTTTGTGATTACAGCTCTAAAATATATATTTTTTAAATGTTGGGGTAAAAAACTTAACTTTTTCCCCTTTGAACACAATGTATTTTATTTTGATAAACATGTAAAATATTTTGGAACAGTAAACATGTCGGACTAAATACTTCTAATAAATCATTGACTTCTGCTGTCTTCATTAGTTTCTAAAACACAGATTTCTTTAGAATTTAAAACGACATATTTGGATATATTTTCTGCTGGAGATACGATACTGTTGCCTTAAAAAACCATTAATAAAAAGTCTTACATTTACCTTTGGAGCGGTATTGCAGAAAATTTTGGCGATTTTAAAACCTTGACTTTTCCAAACCTTGGTCTACCTTGAAAGCGGTTATCGTCCCATGACTACTAGAAAGCACGAATGTGTCGCGAATGTGCACGCACACATCCCTCCCAATATGCGAGCACAAGTCGCGTGCCTCTATTGGAAACAAACTTGCGCGTGCAAAAGATGCAATATGTAAACGCCCCTTAGTTAATAGCGTCAGCCATAGTTAAACCATGTGTGTGTGTGTGTGTGTGTTAACCTCGGTGTACAAGCTCAGAACTTTACACTTGTGCACAGTTGGCATAACTTTGTTTATTTGCAGAAGTTTTGTTCCGTGCCGTGGCATTGAGAAGCCTTTAGGATTAATTAACCTTTACGAACTAAATCACGGTTAATAGTGAAATTGGTTAATCGTTGCATCCCCATCTGTCACCATTTACATTTAGCACAGCTTTTGTCCAAAGCGACTTATAATTGAGGAGGTACTCAGTGATTTAACAAGAAGAGGCAATACATACAAAAAGTGCTACTTATTTACTCATTTAGTTGTTTCAAACCTTTGTGAGTTTCTTTCTTCTGCTGAACACAAATAAGATATTTTGAAAAATGTTGGAAACCTGTAACAACTTTCCAACTCTGGAAGTCAATGTTTACAGGTTTTTGTCAGCTTTCTTCAAAGTATCATCTTTTCTGTTGAACAGAAAACAATAATTAAATAAGAAATAAACAACTCATAAAGGCTTGGAACAACTTGAGGCTGAGTAAACAGAGTACGATTTCATTTTCCACAACGATCACTTTAAAGCTTATTTCCACCAAACAGGTTTGTTTCTCTCCTCACCTTGTAGTGGAACCTCTCTGTGCACTGTTTGCAGCTATACAAGCGGGGCTTAAAGTGATGGATCATGTGATGTTCCAGGTCCTTGCTGTCACAGGCTATATGCTCACAGATGGGGCACTGGTAGGGCTGTCTTTGTCTATGTACACGCAAGTGCTGCTTGATGTAGCCCTTGTTTCCGCTGCTGTAGAGGCACAATCTGCAGCGGTAGGGCCTCTCGCTCCCAGCGATGTATTCAACCAGACCGTCTGCTGTAGAAACATCACCAGACACAGCAACACCTCCAGGAACTCCACCAGCATGTTGGATCTGGGCATTGTCCTGCAATTCCTTCAGAATGTCTTCGTCTGAAGTGTTTTGGTCAGAACGCTCCTGCAGTCGCTCGATAACTGTTAAAAGAGACATGCTGATGCCTGCCTTGGAAGGTCCCTCGACTAGCACTTCTCGGGAGTCCTTTGAACCCTGAAGGTTAATAAGAGCAGTTGAATCTTCCCATTGAGCTCTCCTGAGGATGGTTTAGGGTTGGCAGTGTCTGTAATCTCCACCATTCTCTGACCTGTATCAGGGATTTGAGTACTCCGGTCATGGATACCCTTTGCAGTGTTCTTGCTAAGCTCCGGGGCCCTCATGGGCAATGGCCACCAGGACCTCTGCTGCCAAAGATGCAGGCGAAGAGACTCTGAGTAAGTCCTCCTGCGAACGGGTGGCACATTTTCATCTGAGGGAGATTCAGAAGATAGCGTCTCCTCCCCCTGTTGTCCATCTTCTCCATTCCAGGAGATCACAACATCCTCCTTTTGTTTATAGTACACAGGGTGGTGTTGGCTCTCTAACTCTTGCTCCTCAGAGGCAAGAAGAGTCTTGTCTCCTCCTACTTCTGGGCTGAGAGCAGAGATTTGCTTGACACTGGTTCTTCAGCACAGGGAAGGCGCTCCACAATGACGTTAACATGGCCGGCGCTGTTGCCACTGCAGCTGATAATCTTCTGCGCTGAGGAAAGGAGGCTGTCGGAGCTTGCCTGTTGGCTATCAGTCTCCAACTCAAGCTCCATTTGTGCCTCTGGTGTTACCTGGACCTCCATTAAGCGCTCCTCAGAGTCTTTAAGAGAAAAAAGGTGATTGATTACTGGGATTTTGGTCTCCACTGTTTTCAAAGCTGGTGTCTCCTCATGATACTTAATTTCTGGTGAAGCGCAAAGCTCTAGCTGCAGGTTTGAGGAGCTGTGCAGGGTCTGGGGTTTCCTCCAACTGCTGCAAGTACTACAATGGTGTCCTCTTTACCTGGTGGAATTAAAGGAGGACTTGCACTCTGTAAAGTCTCAGGACAGCCGGTCTCATCTTCAAATATGGGGTACGAGCAGTCAACAAGGCCAGCGTGTTTCCATGCGTGGGTCTTCAGATTACGCTGCTGTCTGCATTCATAGTTACAGATGAGACAACGGTACCGACCCTGCTCAAAGCTGTACCACTTCTTCGGAGAGGACATCTTCTCTGATTCCAAGCTGATTGCCCTCAAAACTGCTGTCTTCTGGTGCACGCTTCTTGCAGATTCTGTTCCTTGCTCATCTAGGATGCATCTTGCATGGTTGCCCTCCTCCAGATGGAGTCTTACATGTGCTACCACTTCTTCTTGGTGGTTTGAAGTGAACTGGCATTCTGAACACATGAGGATGAGGTCGCTGTGCTGCTCGTCATGACAGAGCAGATGCTCTTTCAACTGCTCCAATGTAGGAGATATAAATCGGCACATACTGCACTGGTAGCACGTAACTGTCCGGGCACCTGGACTTGAAGGCCCCTGTTTGATCAAGTGCCCAGTTGTGCTGCTGGATGTCAGTCGGTCATCCCTTTGCTCTCTGGGTTTCTTAGAAGGTGTGGTCACTTTAGTGTCATCCCTGATGTCTGGAACAATTACAGAAGCACAAGTAATTGGGGGTCTCTTTTTCCCAGAGATGGTGCATCGTCGGGGTCGCTTCTCCACAATTTTGCTAAGCTTCTCAATGACCTGAATAAGAGAGTCAGCGGCCTGCTTTTGCTGCTGGCGTTGCTGGTCCTCGACACCATGAAGACATCTGTCAGGAATGAAGACTGTGTCCTGTTGGCCTCTAGAGTGAGGCACAAGAACAGCAACACCACTACTGTCTTCCATTCCTGAAACAGCAACAACACAAAGCATAAGAACCAATACAACTGAGCAAGACGCTCTACTGCAAGCAAACAGAAAGTTCAGAACTACTTGGTTGGGGAATGGTTTGACAATCATTTGAAGCTTGGTGTGTGGTCAACTAGCAGAGGCCCTCTTTACATATTGACAAGAATAGCCATTACTTCACAAATCTATAAATATCACACACTAGTTACTGTCTCATAAATCAGCTGTTCCCTCTTTTTTCCCAATGACAGATTTAGTGGGTTCTAAAACAAAAGCAGAAATCACTTTGGTTTTTAAAAAGTTGGTTTTAAAGTGCCTGTGCTATGATATTTTGATTATCATCTTTCATGCAGTGTAATGTAGCTGTAAAAAAAGTCTACTGAGGTTCAAAGATCCAAGTGGCATGACAAAAAACACATTGTGCCTTCTAAAGTTACATCTAATTCAGTTTTATTTCCGTAACTTATCCACTGAATAGGTTAGAAAAAAAAGAAAATGCTAGCCTATGATGTTCATTAGATTTTCATTGACTATGACACTCTCAAATACTTTTCAGAGCATCTCACACTCTCAAAGGATTCATTGTCAAGGCAAAATATGTATGAACGTGCAAAAGATGCACTTTCACAAGTACCCTGTTATTATCACTGAGCTGTGATATGCATATCTTACATCATATCTACACTTGTTTAAAATGAAAGAATGTGTGGTGGTTACTAAAGCTAACAAAAGTCTGGTGTTTTCAGCTGTGACTAATCAGATTTCATGCATATACATTTTTATTTAGTTTTGTTAAGTTTAATCTGTAAAATGCAGAACATTATGCAGAAATGTGCAGTAAATGTGTTAATAATAACAAAATAATCAGACACTAATCCTGCCGCCAGAGATAATTTTTGAATAATATCAAGATTCATTCATTTATTTTCGTCTCGGCTTAGTCCCTTTATTAACCAGGTCTCGCCACAGTGGAACTTATACAGCATGTTTTACACAGCGGGAACACAACACTGGGAAACACCCAGACACACTTACATTCACACACGTACACTGTGGCCAATTTAGCTTACCCAATTCACCTATAGCGCATAACTTTGAACTGTGGGGGAAACCAGAGCACCTAGAGGAAACCCACGCCAACACAGGGAGAACATGCAAACCTCCACACAGTAAAGCCAACTGACCCAGCAGAGAGTCTGAGACTCAAATCAGCGACCTTCTTGTTAGTGAGTGCTACCCACTGCTCTACCGTGACACCCTAATTCATACAGAACTGTTGAATTTATGCACGGTATTTTAGTTTATTCACTCTAGCCTAATTTAAAACACATACAACTTAACGGCAATACTTTGTTATTTTTTCTTTTAATTTAATTACAGTAACTGGTCAATTTGAAACCAATTATGACCAAAACTTTTTTTTTTTCAATGCATTTTATTTTTAAAATTGTTTTCCCCACATGGGTTCAATGCAAGTCCCTTATATATATATATATATATATATATATATATATATATATATCTATATATATATATATATATATATATATATATATATATATCCCTTATGTATGTATGTATACACATACATACATACATACATATATATACATACATGGAACCCACATACATTGACATTACATTTATGAAAACCTTATTACTAATTTAAGAGTAGAGTTTTCACTTTTTTGTCCACTTGTAAACATTTCCTCATTACACTTCTGCATTTTTCCCTTACAGTTATAGGGAAGTTATACAGAAATATAATGGATCAAAACAAAGACACGTGGAGTGTGAACACATGGAATTATTACACAGCTGAAAATTCTATCGTACTGGTTACAAATTTAAAAAGTCTTCGAAATTTCGAAAGCACTGATTTTAGACATGTTTTCAGTTTGTTTATGTGTACTTTTTTGACAACCGGGTCCTGTGTACAGTATGGATACCCTGCTGCACATAGGTGGTACAGGTTTAGAACAACATGAGGGCAAGACAAAATTACAGAATTATATTTACTTAAAGTGTCCTTTCAAAATCAATTTGGGCTCATTTGTTTTTAATTTATACGTAAAATGTTCAGATTGTTCAATGTTATTCGTTTGTAGCCTAAAAGTAACCATATAAAAATGGTGAATGGGTTAAACACAAACATGCTGTGTGTTTCTGTGCGATAGTAATTCAATTTATGACGAGTTGACGGATGTTTAAAAACACAGACCTACTGACAGAAACTCAACACGTGCAAAACAATCTCAGTCCATCTGTGTGATCTAGTTGAGATTAAGTTTGCTGTGTGTGTGTGTGTGTGTGTTTGACAACATGGTGTCCGTGATAACCGTGGAGATGCAACGTGAGAAAGGGGCAGGACGTTTCTGACAACAGCAGCACACACATGCACACTTTACTCCTCAACATGAGCTGTAAAAAGCAACTGCGCCGTTTAATAAACAGCCCAGAGTCATGCAAGTGTTCAAGCACCCGAGCGCTACTTACTGATGCAGCAGTTGTGTCTGATCTTTGGCCTCGCTGCTCGTGATGAGCTGCTTTTATTCCTGGGGTGAAAAAAGTGCTTCACTCTGGACTCAAAATGGCGAGAATGGAGCGCCGATCACGTGACTGGCTGCAGGTCATGTGACCATGGAAAGCGACATCAGCTACTGAACACCAGCCTACGTTTGGAGATGACGTTAAGATGTTTCTTTTGCATTGTTCTTATTACATCATCGATATAAGATCTTATGATCTCATTTTTGAGTTATTATTTTATATTATATGTAGTCAAGTGATATTTTAAGAATTTTATTCTTATTTGAACTCTACGACCCAGCATATAATAACATATGTGGGCCCCATATATGGGTTATATCCGGGATCTACGTGGCCATGGACTGAACATGGTCAATGTATGCGGGTCCCATGTGTGTATAACAATATATGCCCATATATATATATATAATATAATATACATTTTCCTCTTTTTTTATTAATATTTAATATTTTTCTATAACATAAATTTGGGTGTACCAGTTTTTGGACCGTTAGCGTAAGTTATTTTCTTAGATAGGCTCCAGATTTGGCTTCAGTACTGACTAATCTAATGTTAATACACAAATATAATATATCTTCCTATTGAAAATATGAATTTAAAGGAGAGATTTGTGAGGGATGTACTTTATATATTTATATATAGGAATTTTTCACAGTATTATTTTATTTTTTCTGGAGAAAGTATTATTTGTTTTATTTTGGCTGTAACAAAGTGTTGTTTTTAAAACATTTTAAGGTCAATATTATTAGCCCCCTTAAGCAATATCTACAGAACAACCCATCATTATACAATGATTTGCCTAATTATGCTAACTTGCCCAATTAACTTAGTTAAGCCTTTAAATGTCACTTTAAGCTGAATTCTAGTGTCTTGAAAAATATCTAGTCAAATTTTATTTACTGTCATCATGTCAAAGATAAAAGATGATTGTGCTTTTGCGGTGGCAGCCGGCTCCTAAAAATATATAAATAATAATCTTCCTTTCCATATTAGAGCTGCTCCTACTCTTAACACTTTTAAAAGACTCACTTGTTATTATATCACCTATATTATATATTTTATTATAATATCTCCATCTTTGTTTTAATGTATGTCCTGATGTTGTTGTGTGATCGCCAGCAGAGTTGCCCTCGTGGGCTGGTGGAGAGCCCTCCGTGTATCACCCTTCCAGACAACAAATTCCATCATACCCTGTATCCACATGCCGGTTTCAAGTTCACACTGATTTTTCACAGCTGAAGGACAATATCATTGATTACTTGGACTATAAATACACACACAGACCCATTGAGTCTTGATTAGTGTTGCTGTCATTATGAAGTGTTTTTCCTTGTTTTGCCTTTCCTGTGTTTTTGGACTGTTTTCTTGTTTTGTGATTCTTCGCCACCTGTCTCAACCTTTTTGCTTGAGGAAACACTTTATTTTGATGGTCCATTTGAGTATTAGTAGACTCTCTGCTTCATATCTGTTGATACTGCTCCTTCAACAAACATTTAACTGACTATAAGAAACTTTGCAAGTACATGTCAATTTACATTAACCCTAACCTAAACCTAACTACTTAGGTATAATCTAATGTGAATTAGTTGGCATGTAACTTAAATTCAACAAACGGACCATCAAAATAAAGTGTGACCCTTGTTTAAATAAATAGCATTTGGATCATACTCTGCCTCATGTTTCTCCATTCGCAACAGTTGTTTGCTTGGATTTTTAAAATTTATTTTATGTTTAGTAGTGGGTTGACACGGTGGCTTAGTGAGTAGCACTGTCACCTCACAGCAAAGAAGGTTGCTAATTCGAGTCCCGGTTGCTAATTCAAGTCAGTTGGCTTTTCTGTGGAGTTTGCATGTTTCCTCTGGGTGCTTCAGTTTCCCTCACATTCCAAAGACATGCGCTATAGGTGAATTGGGTAAACAAAATTGGCCGTAGCATGAGAGCATGTGTGGACGTGAGAGTGTATGGGTGTTTTCCCAATTTGGGTTGTGGCTGAAAGGGCATCCTCTGTGTAAAACATATGACGGAATAGCTAGCAGTTCATTCCGCTGTAGCAACCTCTGATAAATAATGGACTAAACCGAAGGAAAATAAATGAATGTTTAGCAGTGTACAGCGATTTGGTCAAAGCTCTGTTGTTTTAAAATGTGTTATAAAAATGAATAAATTAAATGAAAGAATAGGAAACAAGCAAGGTCGATTTATATACACACATAGACCTACATAAAACATAAGATATTATAAGTTCTTTTATAAAATAACCCTTATGCACTGTTCAATTTGCTACTCTTTTGTTATGTTTGGGATGAAAAACATCCACTGAATTAAACTGCTGTAAAAATGCATCAGATAAATATTTATATTTATATATATGTAAATTTATATATATATTATATATATATATATATTATATATATATATATATATATATATATATAATATATATATATGATATATATATATATAGATATATATATATATATAATATGTAAATACTGGATTTTAACCTCTTTAATTCCCAATTCATAATGATGTCACTGATTTGGTAGGAAAATATCACTCAAAATTATTTTTTGAATATTAAAAGTAATTGTGGACAGGATTTTTAAAAAATTGGTTATTTTACTGTTGATCATCGTTGGCAGCATTAACCCTTTAGATAGGCCTGTGCAAGAAAAAAAGCGTAGTCTATGGGTTTTATATGAAATGTTTTTGCAAGTGTCTTTGCAAGTGTGTCCATCGCAACAGATGCAAGTGCTGATGTTTCCTTTTTTCTCTTCCTGTGCACCACTTGCATGTTACCCTTTTCATTCTTGAGCTGCTGGTGCCTTTTGGTGTACCCAGGTAATTGTTACAATCTCCAGGCATAGGACGTGTGTCGACATCAGAAATGTTTTGGTCCATATTAGCATTTTTTTGGCATGTTACTGCAGAAAGATGCACCTGGTGCATTTTTACAGCAGTTTCAATTTAGTGGATGTTTTCATCCCTTGCATATCAACAAAGGGTAGCACATTTTCCCAGAGTGTATCATTGAGTTAAAAAAAAATATCAAAGCTTTAACACTTTTCCCAAACATGTGTTAACAATAAGATTGTCACCAAAAAAAATCATTCTTCTAGCTGAAACAGAAAAAGTTATGACGAAATTAAGACTCAAAACCACAGCATAGTGGATGAAACATCCCCTACAGCACACAAGGTTTAAAAGTAAAGAGTTTTTAAAGAATCAATTCTGTCATTCATAACCTTAGTACACTTAGTTTGAAGGCATCAAGATATGCGATTTCACTGCTCAAATCAGACCAGACATCTGTCTTTTTTCCCTTTTTATCAGGGAAAAGGATCTACCTGTAGGAAATAATGAAGTGTTAAAACTACAGTGGATTACAGCCTGGAGGCGAAGAAAAATAATGATTCATGTCGTTAAGAAAATGACTTCAGACTACCTTGAGAATCAGAAGAGGGAAAATGCATGAGTGATTCTCGCTGCATGACAGATTCGCATTTTAGTGGGTTGTCATAATATAGACACTACATTGTGTTAGACTTGGAAAATGATTTACCTACTTAATCAGCTGCTACAGTGCTGTGGCCACCAATGGATGTGGCATTTTCAAGACAGAATTTGAAGACAAGCATGTTTTTATTGCTATGCTTGAAAGGAGATGGAATGAAACCCAGCAAATCCAGTGCAGAAGATTCAAAAACCCTGTTAAATACTGTATATATACAGTTGAAGTCAGAATTATTAGCCTATAAACCTGCTTAAGCGGCAATCAATAATGACCTTAAAATGGATTTGAAAAATAAAAACTGCTTTTATTTCAGCCAAAATTAAATTAATAATACTTTCTCCAGAAGAAGAAAAAATATTATTGGAAATACTGTGAAAATTTCCTTGCTCCATTAAATATCACTTGAGAAATATTTTAAAAAGAATAAATATTTCTAATAATTCTGTCCTTAACTGTACAGTATATAGCATTATGTTCAACAGGACAATATATCAAAGCATCATATCTGAAAAATAAACTAAGGGTTAAGACAAAAAAGGCATAAACAAGATCAAAGTACTTGCATGCGATCACAGGTTTACTTCTCAGTGTTATAATTTAACTGTGAATAGGATAAAGTGTGATGGCACAGTCCTCAAAAGCTGAGATCACAGCAGTGTCTTTCTACCCGTGAACAGATCAGCAGTTTTACAAATTTGCAAAGCACTTCAGGAAAAAAAAAAAAGAAAACACTTTGCAGACTCACTTAAAAAGTAATCCTGTGAGCGAAATCCTAATGAAAACGATGGGTCCTTTTATATCCATCCAAAAAAGCTTTCATAATGCGCTGCTAAATGGATAAAAAGCACCGCCTGCACATCCAAAGAGAATTTAGACCGCTTTCCAAAAAAGCAAACCCCTTTGTTCTATTGTGTGTGTGATTAGGCCTCTGTCACACATCCCTTGTGTTACAAGTGAAATTATGAATTAAATTATCTCCAAAGAGAGAGAGGAAAGAGAAAGCGAGAGAGTAATAAGAACACATTTGTGGCATCATTTCAGGGCATGCGGAATACGATTTGGTCTCCAGACTCACCCGTGCCGCGGTGATGCACTGCACGCTTGCAGAATGGACACAGCTGAGGTCAGTGAGGCGAGAGGAGGGGGCCACTAATGCACACTTTGGATTTATTGTTTTAATTAAGTGCTACGGCATTCATCATAAACTGTTTATGGTCATAAGTCCACCGGTGCAAGCCATTGTGTGAGGAGGGGGGAGGAGGAAAACAGCTTGTTTGTTTGAAAAACCATTTCGTTCTCCATAGCAGCTGTCAAAGTGTTTCATATCTTTGATACATTAAGTATGTTTTGACATGAATCATAGATGACTAACGCACTTATTGCCACAGGTCAGATGTGGCATTGCTAGCCCACTCCCCCCCTTTATCACAATCCTCCAAACCACAATCCCTTCGAATGACTCCAGGTTGTTGTGTTTATTTGTCTGACTCCTCTGTATGTTTTTCTAGATGACACGCAATGCCGGGGAGGAGATATTGACGGCGGGCTAAATGTGACAGTTGTGTTTGTTGAATGACTTGCAAAGAATACAAGTTGTTCTCGAGGCTCACGGACAAATTCACAAAAGAGCTGCGATGGGGGTGAAAAAGAGTGCTGATGTATGATTAAATGCTTTACGTTAAGGGGTCTCAGAAATATACTGTTTGTGGCAACAGAATATATCCAGACTGAGATTCTACTAAGGTCCTACTAAGGTTTTCCCTTGGGAATTAGTTCCATGTTTTATTCAATTCAATCCATGATTATTGAATAGCACTTTTACAATGTAGATTGCGTTTAAGCAGCTTAATATAGAAGTTTAAGTAAAATGAAACTGTGTTGGTACAGTTTTCAGTTTAGTTCAGTTTCAGTGTGGTTCACTGCTGAAAGCCCAAACACTGAAGAGCAAATCCATCCATGCGCAGCTCCACAAGTCCCAAACCAAGGCAGCCATTGGCAACAGTGGGGAGGAAAAAACTTCACCAGTTTACGAAAGTGAAGGAAAAAACCTTGAGAGAAACCAGGCTCAGTTGGGAATGACCAAATCTCCTCTTGCCAAACTTCTAGTGCAGAGCTGCAGTCTAGGCTCCGGAGGCTGGAGAATGCTGGACGTCCATCGTGGAGAAGCTTCAAGTGTGAGTAGGTCATCGACGGGTGTTCAGACTGGCCCAAAGGATCAATGTGCAGACTCGTCTGTCACTGGAGTCTTTCAGGATCATTCTCATGCTCTCCCCTCCTCCATGACCGTCACAGCATCTGCTCAGGATACAGCCTGGTCCAGGATTATGGATACCTTGGCATCATCTCTTCACAGTCTGGGATCACATCAATGGGTGATGTTTACATGACAAACGCTTTCAAAATGATTCCGGTTTACACATCCACGTAAATTGTTGAAAGGGGTGTATTCAATTCTGAGAGATTGTAAGTACTGAGACATTTATTCAGTATGTTGATGTCTTCCAAGAGAATATTGAGTAGGGGTGAGGCTTTATTTTGGCAACTCATTCTCTCATAAGTAAACTAACAGTAAGTGGCAGTAAGAATATTGTATCTGAAGCCATCAAACTGACTTTAACAGAAAAGGACCACCACGTGTGGAAGAAAATGGTCAGACTTTGATTGAGATTACCAAAACATTTTTTCTTCAGTAAATTAACTTACAAAGATTAATTGTTGACCTATAGAATATAAATGTGTGCTATCAAATTAAACATTGTATTTTTTTATTTCAAGCAGATCTTATGTCAGGGGCCAGTATTTAACACTTTTACCTTGTTAGTAATAGGCATAGGACTATAACCATTTTCAAGGTTTATCGCATTGGAAAAGGTCAAGGTTTTCAAGGTGTAGAGTGCTCAGTATATATGAGTACACCCCTTACAAATCTATCTTTTAAATTCATATTTCTAATAGGAAGCTATACAATATTATATTTGTGCGTATACATTAGATTAGTCAGTACTGAACCCGAATCTTACAAAATAAACTTACGATAACGGTCCAAAACTGGTACAACCTAAATGTAATATGTTATAGAGAAGTATTAAATACATTTAAAGAAGAGGAAAATCAAGAGAAGCAATACAATTGAAAAATTTGTAGGTTGTAATTTTTTAAACAATATTTGGCTCGAATTTAATCATATTTTCATTACTTTCCATGTTTGGTGTGTAAATGTTATTTTAATAAATATCTGTTTATAAATATGTTTGTTTAAATCCAAAATACATTGCGTATATTCACTGAGAAATGGATTCAATATTTTCAAAATAGGGTGTACTCAATTATGCTGATTTTTCTTTATTATTATTACTGTAGGTGTCTTTTTTTTTTTACATGTTTTTTTAACAATTATTTATTTAGTTTTTTAGGGCTACAGTATCTCCAGCTGAAAGAAGGACTTTCCACATCAAAAGCTACTGGTCAGCACATGATTCAGCAAACATTTGAAGAAACAAATCACAATATAAGCAACATCCTCCTATGCGCATCCTTTGTGCTATGCACCTGAACAGTGCAGTGGCTTCCTTACTTTATATCCAAACAAAATAGAAAAAAGATATCCAAAGATGCCTTTTCAAGTTGTAAAGATATCTGTGTTTTGTAAACGAATAAAGACAGCAGAAGTCAATGATTTATTTTAATTATTTAGCCCGACATGTTTACTGCTCCAAAATATTTGAAATCTTTCTTAGAACAAAATATATAGTGTTCTACAGGGGGGGGGGGGTTTGTTGTTTTTTAACCCAGAATAATATATTTTAGATTAGTAATCACAATACCGTCATACTGTGAAACCATGATATTTTTATCTAAGGTTTCATACCATCAGAATCTTATACCGGCCCATGCCTAGTAAACAGTATGTGTAAGGAATTTACAACAATGTGGAGCAAGTGTGTATGATGTATCTTCACTGTTGGTTGTAATGTAAAGTAAATTCACACTTTGATGAAGGGTTAGCAAACACACTGCCACTGTTGTGTGTTTGTTAGTGTTTGTCTTAAATTCATTCATGTTTACAAAGACTTTTATTTGGGGGGTGTTTACACTATAAACATGCTGGGTTCTACACAATTGATTTGTGTTGGTGCAGCATGAAGGAATTAATTTAACTTATTAGTTTTTTACAAATTTAAGTGGATTGAACATAAAGGGCACCTATTTTACCCCCCTTTTCAAGATTAAGATAAGTCTTTTGTGTCTCCAGAATGTGTCTGTAAAGCTTCCGCCCACCGATCCCATGTGCTTATCAGAGTGTGCCCCCATGTCCACTTCGGCTGTGTCAGATAAACAGCACAGTGACAGACATGAAGGAAGCAGATCTCATGTAACGTTTGTGAGAAATACTACAGTAGTACTTTACCAATGATTAGTTGATGTATTGGTTGTGGAGTTAAATCAAGCCTTTCTGCAATGATGGGTCACACACAATGTCGTTACAAAGTTCATGCATGCACACACACACAGACACACACACACAAGCGTGCACATTTAACTTTGCACTCTTTAACTTTGCAACGTTTAACTTTGCGGAAGGAAACATGTTACATGTTACACTTAAGTCACGTTGCGATGGGCCTCAAAATAGGAAATTTAGATCATATTTTCAGGAAATTAAAAAAAAAGAGACTTATTGTGTTTCCAATGCTCCAATATGACTGTAGACCAATATGACTGTAGACCAGGGGTGGGCAAACTCGGTCCTGGAGGGCCGGTGTCCTGCATAGTTAGCTTCAAACTCTAATCAAACACACCTGATCATGCTAATCAGTGTCTCCAAGATCACTAATTATCTATAAGCAGGTGTATTTGATCAGAGCTGGAGCTAAACTGGGCAGGACATCAGCCCTCCAGGACCGAGTTTGCCCACCCCTGCTGTAGACACACTATACCTAAACACAGTTTTGTCCAAACAGCTTACAAAAGATGATTTTCATCATCTGTGCCCTTTAAAACAATTAAATAATAAAAAAAACCTTCATTTTAAATAAAGATGTTGAACAAACAGAAAATACTTGTTTGACTGTACATGAGACAATAATGGAGATGTTTGCGGTCCTGAAAATACAGTTGTTTTGTAAAAGAATAGGCAAAATGCATAAAAATTGTATGCATAAAAATGGGAGGGGGGGGTTAGGGGGGCTGAAAACGGACACAATAATGGAAGTGTCCCAGATGTCATGTAAAAGAACAGTCAAAACAAATAAAAGTGTTTTGTCTGAAAACACCGTTGTATAAACGCCCTCTCATTCTCTGTGCATTATGCATTTCAATAGAACAGCATAAGGGCTGGTATCAGGGCTCGAGTCCTCTTGTCTGAATGTTGTGGGCAAATGCACCGGCACCGCAGCACTTGGTCAAATGGCACATCTGTCTTGTTCTTTGTGATTTCATTAGCTCTAATATCTGCACTTCCTATTACCCCAGCTGCCTCTCATTCAAAGGCACACAGGCTCGCTTCTCTAATGCAGAGTGACACGCGATATACTTTCACTCACACATTACGCGCTAGCCCGGAGCAAGGCCGCCTGCTCCTTTGAAAATGTTGGAATTAGGTTATTTCTATTGAAGTATTAAAGCAATTCTTCAGTTTAAGCTATTATTTCATAACTTTCTTTCCCTCTCTCTCTCTTTCCCTGTGTTTTTTTTGCCAGGCTGAGAGTGTGATTGAGAAGGAAACAGAGATTAGGGTTCCCATAACTTCCTTATTATCCTTTCTGCCCAAACAGAGCTCTGAGACTGATGTACTGGGTGAGCATGACATGATTAGAAGACAACAATCTGTTTCATTTCTTTAATGTCTCAACAACACCAGTCCGAAGGCAAGAGATTCTGGCCTTTTTATAATGCAGTGGGGATGATGGATGCATGGTTTATTCACATTGAAATTCTGGGTTGTTTCAAACTTAATTATATAATTAATTATGAACATGGAAATATGGAGCTGTTGGGTACAGTTGTGTTTTAAATTTAGTTTAGAAATTTAACCTTAGGTTTGGGTTTGGCCATAATTTATGCATATTTAGCTTAAAATAACCCAGCATTTTCTTTGGTGTAAAAATATTTATTTATTATTTATTTATTTATTTATTTATTTATTTATTTATTTATTTATTTATTTATTTATTTATTTGTTTGTTTGTTTGTTATTTGTTTATTTATTTAGTATTTATTATTTAGTAATTTAGTATTTAGCAATTATTATTTATTTATTTATTTAGTAATTTACTTATTTATTTTATTTAGTAATTCATTTATTTATTTATTAAGTATTTTCTTTTCTTGTTTTATTTAGTAATTTATTTATTTAGTAATTTAATTATTTAGTAATTTATTTATTTATTTATTATTATTATTATTATTTATTTATTTTGTTTGTTTGTTCAATCATTCATTAATTTTCCTTCGGCTTAGTCCTTTTATTCATAAGGGGTCACCACAGCGGAATGTACCACCAACTTAATCAGCATATGTTTTACACAGCGGATGCCCTTCCAGCTGCAATCCAGTACTGGGAAACACTCATACACAGTCATTGACACACATACACTACGGCCAATTTAGTTTATTCAATTCACCTAGCGCATGTCTTTGTACTTGTGGGGGAAACTGGAGCACCCGGAGGAAACTCACACCAACACGGGGAGAACACACAAACTTAACTCAGAAATGCCAACTGACCCAGTCGGGACCCAAACCAGCATCTTTCTGGCTGCGAGGTGACAGTGCTAACCACTAAGCCACCATGTTGCCCTATTTTTTTTATATATTTATATTTGTTCTTATGTTCTATTTCTATTTTCTATTTTAGTTGAACTGTTATTTTTATTCTATAATTAATATCTCATTAATAAACTTTCTTTTTTTTAAAGGTCGCGGTTGGTCATATAAGCATTTTACTGCATATCGTACTGTGCATATCTGTGTGTATGTGTCTAATAAAATTAGAAATTTGAATTTAATTAATATGATGGCTTTTTAGACCACTGTGAAATCTTCAGTATTCTTCTTTGTAGCATGGACTACCATCTAGATCAATATCATAAAACTATATAGCATGAATCATTCAGTGCAATTGTATAAACTGTCTATGAGGTGTATATGTCACCTCAAGAAATCTATAAGGTAACATTTCCATTTACCTCAAAGGCAGTTGCTTGACTGCTGTGGACTTTTAAAAGCCATCAGGTAAAAAAAGAAAAGAAAACATGAAGAATGAAACACACACACACACACACACACACACACACACACACACACGCGCACACACGCACACACACACACACACACACACACACACACACACACACACACGCACACACACGCACACGCACACACACACACGCACACACACACACACGATTGTTTTTGTGAATTGTGGGGACAGTCATTAGGTTTTTCATTGTTTTATACTGTACAAACTGTACAGTATAGTACAAACCAACCCCTTTAAGGAAACTATGCAATTTTCTTTTCTGAAAACAAAAAGAAAAAGAAAATTCACTCTGTATGCTTTATAAGCCTGTTGGGAAATGTGGACATGGCGAATGTCTTCATAAGTCACCCTTTTACTTGGAATATTCATGCTATACCCATGTCATTTTTGTCCTGATATGTCACAAAAACATGCACACATAATATATGTAGTATATTAATTCATTTAATCATTCATTTATTCATTTTCTTTCAAGTTAGTCTCTTTATTCATTAGGGGTCGCCACAGTGGAATGAACTGCCAACTTATCCAGCATATGTTTTACACAGCGGATGCTCTTCCAGCTGCAACCCATCACTGTACACCCATACACAATATGCGGAATATTGATTTCTAAATTTTGACATCACAGTACATAGATACTTTTGAATAGATTAGTTGTGAATCAAAATGATTTTAAAGTAAATGCATTTCATATCTATCATCAGAAACTGTGGTGAGGATGGACATTTTAAAATTCATGGGGCTTTGGTTTATCTCTAACTAAAGTATATGATTTTACAATGCATGAGATAAATGAAGCCATTGTCACTCTACATATTGGTTTCACAAGATACAAATTAGCAGATTAAATTTCATCCAAAAATGCGATTTGTGTGGCCTGTGTTAGATCCGTTCAGATCCGTACAGATGGTATTCAAAGCACTAAACGTATAGCATCATTACCATACTCTTCTCGTAGATCTTCTTTTATTTCTTACTTTTTATTGAGATTTTAAGTCAACCTCAGGTGTACTTGAAATAAAAGGGTAAAAGCGATTAAGCAGAAAAAAAGTGAATCTTGCCACATCATATAACTTCACCATGGTAACCCCATATACTGAAACTGGGCAATTGTAATACATTCAATTCATCCAGTCAGAAATGAGCTGGAGTGAAGTTACTAGTGAAGTTACTCCGAGTGCTCTGGTTTCCTCCACAGTGCAAAGACATGCGCTATTGGTGAATTGAATGAACTAAATTGGCCGTATGTGTGTGAATAGGTGTATGGGCGTTTCCAAGTGCAGGGTTGCTGCTGGGCATCTGCTGGGTAAAACATATGCTGGAAAGTTGGCAGTTCATTCTTTGGCGACCACTGATTAATAAAGGGACTAAGCCGAGAAGAAAATGAATGAATGTCATCCAAAAATGTATTTTTTTACTGTCTGCATTCAGATCCGTATAGATGGAATTTAATGGCGCTACAAGTGTAGAATCATTACCATACTCTTTTATAGATCTTCTTATATTTCTTACGTTTTATTTACATTTTAAGTCAGTCTCGGTGTACAATCAAGGTGTACTTGAAATAAAAGGTCAAAGTGATTAAGCAGAAAAAAGGGGAATCTTGCCACATCTAATAACCTTACCATGGTAACCCCATATTTTGAAACTGGGGCAAATGTAACACATCCAATTCCTCCAATCAGGAATAAAATAAAATAAAATAAAATAAAATAAAATAAAATAAAATAAAATAAAATAAAATAAAATAAAATAAAATAAAATAAAATAAAATAAATAAAATAAAATAAAATGAAATGAAATGAAATGAAATGAAATGAAATGAAATGAAATGAAATGAAATGAAATGAAATAAAATAAAATAAAATGAAATGAAATGAAATGAAATGAAATGAAATGAAATGAAATGAAATAAAATAAAATAAGCATTTGATTGGGTTATTCTGTTATTTATTTTGTATAATTTTATTAAAGTTTAAATAAAGACTTAGTTCTTGACTCATCAGCAGATAGTTGCCTGGTATTCTGCAAAAATAAATAAATAAAACAAAACAAAACAAAAAAATGAAATAAAAAAATGTAGATACAAAAAGTAACATTATTAGATACTACAGCAATAAAGTGATTACTTTAAGACATTTATATGGTGGCCGTATAAATACATATATACATTTCAATTGTGTTCTGTGCAATTTGAAAGTGTTGTGAGAAAATGCAGCGCGTTTCATAAATTGTTTGCGCTGTGAGCAAATGCAGTGCATTTTATTAATTTGTTTGTGTTGTGAGAAAATGCAGCATGTTGTTTTAAAAATGTGTTTGTATTGTGAGGATTTGCAGCATATGTGCAGTCAAACTGATGAAGATCTTTACTCAATTTGCTGGTGTTTTCTGTAATTGCATGTGTTTTCTTAAATTGCAGCATGTTAAGCTCTCGGTCACTGTAGATTTACATTTATTTGAGGTATAGTGGGTCAGTATCACTAAGAATTCAGTGGTCAGTGCCCTCAAACACTGTCAAGATCGCCCCTACCAAATGGACAATTATAACACTCTGAATTCCTGCATTGTCTTTATTTGTGAAAACATATTATCTGGATTGATTATAGTGCACCTATATTTGTATGTTGTTTAAAAAGATGACCAGTGTATTTCAGGTAATCTGTAAGTTATTAAGATATAAAGTGTCCTGTATTAAATGTATGTATTTACAGTGGGGGAAATAAATATAAGCCATATCATCACCATTTTGATAATAGCTTACTTTAACTAGATGCTGTATAATACGCATTTATACACTGTAAAACTCAACAGTCAACTTTCTCAAATGAAATGAGTGTAGTTAACTCAAAATTGACTGAAAGTTAATTCTACTCATTTGAAAAGAGTTTTGAACTCAGTGTTGAAGGTAATAAGTTAAATAAATATTTCATTACTTCAACATAAATAGAGTAAGTTCACAGTACTCATATAGATTAGTTTCAAATGGTTTGTAGCAATCGGTTTCCTCAAACGGATTGAGTTGCCTTAACTTATTGGGTTTTACTGTGCTCAATTGCTTCGTTTACTCAAATGGAGTAAGTTCACAGTACTCATTAGGATTAGTTTTTGAACTTAAATGGTTTGTTGTAATTGGTTTTCTCAAACGATTTGAGTTACCTAAACTTTTGGGTGTTACAGTGTAATACCCGCAGTGAAATTTGCTGATATTTAAATGACTGGGTTTTTTTTAGATGTAGAGTACAGATCAGAAGTTGTCATATGTTAGTTGTGTGAATATGTCAATCTGTGAAATGATGTATGAATCTGTTATTTGTGTACATGCATTGGTCTAATGAATGTTTCTGTTTTGATTTAAGAGCATATTTTTGATATAGGTCCCCTGAGGAGCCAGCGATCCAAACTCTGTCTCATGGTATCAGTCACTCCATCCCGACTGACACAAACAGCGCATCAGTCAACCGCTGTTCACGTCATGTTCAAAACTAAGACAACAGTAGTGAGTGTCTTCCCTTCTGTCACCCTGCCACCATCATCACATCTCCACAAATCCACACTGGCATTGCCTTCTCGCTGAAGGCTCTTCTCTCTGCCACTCACAGCCGCCATTCATTCCACCTCAATCCCTCACACTCAACTGAGAGAGAGCGAGCGAGAGAGAGAGAGAATTTTGAAGAAAAAAATCAAATAAATCTTATTAACAATTATTAAAATGTATTAAAAGTTTGTTAACAATGAAGAGTTTAAATACAAAAAAAAATAAAACATTTAAGTGCTTATATATAAATCTGAAGATAAACATAGGATGCTGAGAATTTTTTTCAAAGAAAATTTCAGATGGCATTCAGAGGTTTTTGTTTCTGAACTCTTCAATTCATTTCATAACTATACATTAACCTAGGGCGCAGTGGGTTCACAGCAAGAAGATCACTGGTTCGAGCCTCAGCAAGGCATTTCTGTGTGGAGTTTGCATGTTGTCCAGGTGTTTGCATGGGTTTCCTGCTCTTGTTTCCCCCACAAGTCCAAAGACATGTGGTATAGGTGAATTGGGCAGGCTAAATTGTCCGTAGTGTATGTGTGTGAATGAGTGTGTATGAATGTTTTCCAGTACTAGGTTGCAGCTTAAAGGGCATCCGCTGAGTAAAACATACGCTGGATACTTGGCAGTTCATTCCGCTGTGGTGACCCCAGATTAATAAAGGGACTAAGCTGAAAAGAAAATGAATGAATGGACATTATTATAAAAAAACTATTTATAAAAAATACATAAAGACAACACTAAATTTCCATCAAAACAGAGCTTAAAGCTCTATGCCAATATGTGCACCAATTAGTTTCAAAAGTAATTAGATCTTTCATGGAATTATAAAATGCTAAATAAATCAGCACTATTGATTTTATTAATGCCAAAAAACAAACAAACAAACAAAAAAAAAAAACTACTTGACTACTATTTGACGGCTTTTTTCAGGTCTATTTTTATATAAAGTATTTTTTTAGTAAAGTATACAATTATTTTAAACTGTTTTTATACTAAAGTTTAGCTGAAAAAAAATGTAAAAAGTTAAAAATACATTTCAGTCGATTTCAATTCACATATCAAAATACTTCAATATACTTTCGTTTTCATTTTCACTTTCATAAGGTAAGAACCATGCCGCCATCCATATCTGGACTTAGATACAATCCCTCATTGACGTACACATTTAGAATTGTCTATCTTTGCTTTAACCAATGGGAACTGTTTACCTGAATCACACCCTTTCTGGTCTTGTGTAAAGAGTATAATTGCTGTATTGTTGTTCTGTAAGGCTGATCGGCCTGCAAACTCAGCTTGAGTGTGAAGCCCTTCTGCCATACAACTGCAAACTATCTTCAGTAAATTCTTCATTTTCATTACATCTCCGACTCTTCATAAGACACACCAGACTTTTTATTTAACTCTTAATCTTCATCCCCATCAGTTAAATTGGTTAATCCTTATTTACATATATAAAGATCTAGAAAGGATCTAAATTATTTTACACTCTCAGAAATAAAGGTGTGCGGTCTCTCACTGGGATGGTATCTTTCTGAAATTTTACCCAAAGGGCCATATTAATACCCCAAGGGTACATATTAGTACCTAAAAAGGACAAAAGTGTTCCTCTTAAAAATTTTAGGTACTATCATATACTTTTAAGGTACCAATTTAGACCAAATGTGTAGCTTTTGAAAGGTACCACCTCAGTGACAGCTTGCGCACCTTTATTTCTGAGAGTGAGTACTATCCTAAATTTAGTATGTGTAAACCTGTTATTTTTGTCTGTTACAATAGCAGTGAAGAAAAGGTTTCCCATGTTTCCACAGTAGCTGCTTTTATATTTGTCTCTTGCTTTAAAAAAATAGACAGATTTTCCCCCAATGTTACATTTATGTATCTGTATTTCATTTATTCATCCATTTTCTTTTTGGCTTAGTCCCTTTATTAATTAGGTGTCACCACAGCGGAATGAACCGCCAACATATCCAGCAAATGTTTTATGCAGCGGATGCCGTTACAGCTGCATCCCATCACTGGGAAAGTATCTGTATTCATTCATTCATTCATTCATTATATTCTTTTCAGCTTTGTCCATTGACAACCCATCACTGGGAAGCACCAATACACACCATCTGTATTCATTTAATAAAAAAAAAAAAGCAAATTAATATATATATATATATATATATATATATATATATATATATATATATATATATATATATATATATATATATATATATATATATATTTTTTTTTTTTTTTTTTTTTTTTTTTAAATATACACAAAATACATTATTTGGCATTTTTGACAATTTTTTGTATATTATGAAATATACAGGATTTATATATATATATATATATATATATATATATATATATATATATATATATATATATATATATATATATATATAATAATTTGAAAATGAACGCTTTTTTTTTTTTACAAATATTGTGCGAGTATGTTTGAAAATGTTTATTTTAAAATAAGATTTCTATAGTTATTTAAACATATGTCAGCAACTATCAGACCTTACTTCACTGACTGAACTGTAAGTTTAGAAGTGTCCAGTGGGTGGCGATACAGGTCTACGAGTCTACAGGTCTAGTAAAATCTCCCGCTCTGTCCGGCCATGACAAGCCTAGATGGGGATTCATTTATCTCCTCTTTGGTCCAAACACAAGAACACCTCTGTATTTAGCTGTGTGTTACTCGCACAATAACACATGGTATTTGTGTGCCACGAGAGGTCAAAAGAAGACAAAGCTGTATTGTTTTCTCTCTTTCTTTTTTTTAGTTTTCTTATTTTCTGTTTTTCCCCAGGTAAATTGATGTGATCCATCTGACCATGTGACTCCTGGATCGCACTCCCCGTGTGGCCACTGAGGGCTACAATTGCATTGTGGGTCTTTAGGCAATAAGGGACAATGTATGTCTTCCATTTTGCCTAGGAGAACAAACAAAACGTCAAAGCAAACCCCCCTCCCTTTCTCATTTTTCCTCTCCCATACCTGCACTCTAAAATATGTCCTAGTCAGTTGGGGAAATGTCGCTTTGCGTCCCGGTCTTGGTTGAGAAAACATTTTCAGCTCGCCGCTGGTCCCTCAGACTCCATTATTCAGTCTCCCTGTAAGATTTCCTTTCCTATAGCAGCTATAACAAGTGTGTTTGGATTGCCTCTACTCGGCTTTCATGCTCTGTCTTTTACAGGATGGAGAATATGGCTGGGCTGCGGTTCAGAAGCTTGTATGTGTTGGTTGTGTAAGTACACACTCACGCACACATTGCAAATATGTCTAAATGCTGTAGTTCAAGCTAAGAAATCCATTACTTGTTACAAAGGAAATAACCTACTGAAAATTTTAGTTAGTAACAATCTACATTAAATATGTTAGGTTAATGTAATTTGACAGTTTTTTCAATTGCTTTACGATTCCTGTTGAACAACCTTGTTTATCACATCGGTTTAGTTGATCATTTACTATTTATTATTATTATTTATTTTATATTTTTTTTGTGCTGGAGAAAGATTAATTGCGATTAATCGCATCCAAGTTAAAAGTTTATTTTTATACAATGTGTGTGGGTGTATCTGTGGGGACAGCACGGTGGCTCAGGTTTTCCTCTGGGTGATCCAGTTTCCCCAACAGTCCAGAGATGTTATAGGTGAATTGGGTAAACAAAATTGTCCATAGTGTTTGAGTGTGTGTGAATGTGAGTGTGAATGGATATTTCCCTGTAATGGGTTGCAGCTGGAAGGGCATCTGCTGCGTAAAACATATGTCAGAATAGTTGGCAGTTCATTCTGCTGTGGTGACCCCTGATAAGTAAGGGACAAAGCCGAAGGAAAATGAATGAATGAATGTGTATGTGATGTATTTTTGTTATGTAAATATAAATAATAGCAATGTAACATAAAAACAACACACATACACACACACACATAAATATATACAGTTAAAGTCAGATTTATTATTTTTTTCCCCAAGATTTTTTCAACACATTTCTAAACATAATAGTTTTAATAACTCATTTCTAATAACTGATTTATTTTATCTTTGCCATGATGACAGTAAATAATATTTGACTAGATATTTTTCAAGACACTTCTATACAGCTTAAAGTGACATTTAAAGGCTTAACTAGGTACTAGGTAGGTTAGGGTAATTTGGCAAGTTATTGTATAACAATGGTTTGTTCTGTAGTCTATCGAAAAAAAATAGCTTAAAAATAGCTTAAAGGGGCTAATAATTTTGACCTTTTTAAAAAATTAAAAACTGCTTTTATTCTAGCCGAAATAAAACAAATAAGACTTTCTCCAGAATAAAAAATATTATCAGACATACTGTGAAAATTTCCTTGCTCTGTTAAACATCATTTGGAAAATATTTAAAAAAGAAAACTAAGTTCAAAATTGGGTGGGGGGGGGCTAATAATTCTGACTTCAACTGTACATTATTTTGTTTTGTTATACAGCATATAGTAGCATATACATTTAGATTTTAAATCTGAGTCTAAAAAAACATTTTATCAAATATATTTATGCATGTATTATATTTAAGTATTTATTTTTATGCATATTAATCTATAATTCAGAAAGAAAAACTTACACTGCATTTTTTTAATCAACAAGGTTCTTCCAAAATTGGGGGTTTATAGAGTAACTGCAGGGGATTTGTATGTCAAATGTAAATAATGTTTAAATTAAAATAAAACACTTGAACAAATATTAACTTAAAGTTCCAGGGATTAAGTTACATGAACAAACATTAAGAAACATTCATTCATTTATTTTCTTTTGGCTTAATCCCTTATTTATCAGGGGTAACCACAGCAGAATGAACTGCAACTGTTCCGGCATTATGCAGCGGATGCCAGGATCTTCGAACCTGCCACCATCTTGCTGTGAGGCGAAAGTGCTAACCACTGAGCCACCGTGCTGCCCATTAAGAAACATTAAAATTTCGTTACGTGTCAAATTTGAGATTTGTAAAAATTATTATTATTATTATCGGTGAATGCCACTACGATCAGGACATACTATAAATTAAAATATGCAGCTCTGTTATCAGTAAAATATTCTTACTAATAAATGAGTTAGCATTAACAATAGTAACAGTAAGCAATATATAATTAAAAAAATATAAAAATCACCTAAATTGTAATATATAAATAAAATAAAGCCGTTCTGCACATGGCAAAAAACAGCAAAAAGAAAAGTAAGAATAAATTCTTAACTTTTTGTGCATCCATTTCCAGCTTAAGAGCTTAATTCATATACCTACATAGCCATGTTACAGTTTGATTTGATTGTTCAGGCATAAAATGCCATACATTTCTTTAGGTGGTGGAATTAATTACTTATTGATTGTTGCTGTGTTTGTGTGAAATGAAATAAAGGAAAGAATGAAGGAATAAATAGCGCTGAGTCTCTGCACAGGTGTCTGTAATAATACTTGCGTTCGTGGCATTAAGCTTAGCACTTTCTATTCCTCAGCAGTCATTAATATGGAGCTTAAGGGAGTGTGTAGCCAGCGGGTTTGCTGGCTGACCCAAGCCTGGGTTCAACCGAAAGCGTGTTAGTGACAAATTGTAACCATATGCCATACAGCCACAGGGCTCTGGCCACAGTTGGCCTCTAATGGCTGATCTTGGACCAGTTTTTGGTGTTGGGCCTCCTGTAATCTTAATCAATATGGGGGAAAGGCACTTAAACTGACCAGGGATCTGCTGACATGAACACAAAATGCTCATTTGGGGGGTTTTTAGACCCCCAAAGGTCTTGGTCTTTTAGTGGAAGAATGTTAAAAACACTTTGAATGCTTCTGTATCTACTGTTCATTGAAAAAAAAAAAAAGACTTTTAATTTAGCGGCAGATGTGACAGATCTGAATCTAAATGAACTCAATTAGGTCGCACTTTTACATGCAAATGTTCTGAAATAAGGCTTTTCTTCTGTAATTAATGCAGGTGTGTAATGGCGACTGTGACCGGGACAATGCTGTGGAAAGTTGTGCGCTAATTGAACATTTCTTGTGAATCTCCTTAAATACATATCATTAACACATCAAAACAAGTCTGGCCAGCTAATAAACATTTATTTATAGCAAATTATGACCTAATGTATCAAACTAACAACATGCAGCAGGCAGGATTTATAGGCAGCGTTCCCGACATTTATTACGTTTACTTAAGCTCAGCTCTTTTTGTGTACAAACTTGATCTTTTTTATAGATTACACTTTATGATAAAATATGTTACGTTAACAACATTCTGTGTGTTTTTGTTTTTGTGATTTATGCTCTCTATAAAATGTGTTTATTAGACTGGTGGATGTAATTAAACGGTGGAGTTTTAAGTGCAATATTCACCTAATGTATTGAAATAATGTGCGAAGATATGGGCTTGTAAAACGGGAATTATGACACAAGTCAAGGTGTCAGTGTTTTCTGTGTGATAAATCCGTCGGTTAAATAAACGCCTGGACATCCAAAACGACGCACCCTTTGTACTCCATAACAGATATGAAGCCATTAGACGCACTTGTGTTGTTTATTATCAACATCACTGATATATGAAGAATTTAAAATGCTGCTTAAAAATGCTAATGTTCCGATGGGAGCTCTGTACACCAACAAAAGTTTGGGGTTGGTTATGTTTGTTGATTGAAGAGTCTCTTAAAGGAATCGTTCAGCCAAAAACAAACATTCTGTCATTTACTCACCCTTTTCTTTATTCAATTCGATTCAATTCAATTCAATTCAATTCACTTCACTTCAATTCAATTCAATTCAATTCAATTCAATTCAATTCAATTCAATTCAATTTTATTTATAATGCACTAAATAACAACACAGTTGACCAAAGTGCTGACAATAGAGAGTAAAACAAACCGTAGCACATAATAAATAAACATAAAATAAACATAAAATGTCAACATCTCATGCTGTGCTAAAAGCCAAATTGAACTAGCGGGTTTTAAGAAGCGATGTATAAACAGTAATAGAATAGGCTTGTCTAATATACAGCGACAGGCCATTCCATAATTTAGGTGCGGCCACAGCAAAAGCCCGATCCCCTCTGAGCTTTCATCTGGTCTTGTGCGCACCCAGGTATTTCAAACCTTTATGAGTTTCGCCACAAAAGAAGACATGTTGTAGAAAGCTGGAAACTTGTCGTATTAGTTTTTCCTACTATGGAAGTCTTACTGTTTTCAGCTTTCTTCTAAATATCTTCTATTGTGTTCAACAGAAGAAAGAACTCATTATGGTTTGGAAAAATCTGAGGGTCAATAAATAGTAGTAAGTATTTTGGGCAAACTTTAATTTTTAGATTAAAATTGCTTTTTTATTGATTATTTTGATTAATCTAGAAATAATGTGAAAAATTATTACAATGTAAAGTTAGCTGTTTTTTATTTTATTAGTTTATAATGTAATATATTGCATCTCTTCAGTTTCACATGATCCTTCAGAAAATTGAAACAGTTGTTCTTAATGTTGAATATTAAGGATCATTTTATTAACTTTTGACACAGTCACAAAACAAATATGCAACTGCAGCTTGAAAAACAAGCTCAATACAACAATGGTATTGCAATAGTAAACTGAAACTGCTTATTAAATAAATATTTAAAATATCTAAAAACTGTCAGAAAACACTAATTGTCATTTCAAGTAAATTGGCACTGTCGGTCAATGCATTATAAGCAGCTGTGGTTTCAAATAGAAATCAATCGTAACATTTTAAATACCTTAGAAGTCCATGTAAAATAAAAAAGTACCATTTTTATTTTGCTAGTGCTCATTGCTATTCTAGGTGAACAATTAATCTGTGCAGGTTAATCCACTGAAAAAAAAATGTTTTGGTAATCTTTAATCAAAGTATAACCATTTGCTTCCGTGTTTGAAGTTGTGGTCATCTTCTGTTGAAGTCAGTTTGACGGCTTTATCAGGCTCGTTGTGGAAACGTACCCAAGTCTACATTTTTGGAAACCGTGAAATTTGTACCCAGAGGTACGTCTGGTTGCAGTTTTTCTTTTCACACATCCACCAGAGTCCGCTGTGCACACTTTTTGATGATCTCAAGTTTCTCTTGAATGCGCCATTCACGAGTCCTCTTCTCACGAATCCACCAGAGGTCGCAATATGCATTTCAGCCGACTAGATTGCTGACGAATGACCGACTGACCCACTGCCCTCTTCCCTAAACCCAACCAATAGTGTTGAAAAGAAAAGGTGTCATGGCCATGTGATTTTTTTTCATGTTTTCAGGTTTTACCATGATTTTAGCCTGTTATTTATTTATTGTTTGATTTTGTTTTACCTGGTTTCTGGAACCATTCTTTGTCGAATTTAAACCACATTATCGCAGTCTACTCCAGTCCATATTCCAAGTTCGTTGGCATATGTGGCAAGCTACTAGGCAAACACAGAGAACGTTGTCCCTATGGTGGTAAGCGGTCAGCGGTAGCACGAAAAGGAACAGAAGCTGGCATCATACCACCTCATAGTTTTTGCTTTACTGAAGAAATGCAGCCAGTTGTACCCCTGGGTACATATTTCACGCTCTCTAGAAATGTAGGTCATCACTTTATACATTACGCTAGAGAATCATTCAAATACTAGCTCTAAAGTGATGTTGGTGAATGAGCAACAGTTTCTGCTGTTCTGACGTCAGCTGCAGATGTGAATGAATGGCGGCCGAAAGTAGTTAATACGACAAGTTTAGCAGTTCACTTTGTTGCAAAGTTCAAGCTTAGCGAGTTCACATTACATGACCAATCGAAGATCAAAACATGACCTCTCTGGACAGAAATCGCTCGCTTTTTTTAAATGTCTATTTATCTTGTTTAATTCTGCCCCTTTTTGCAGTGCCGTACCACACAATTTCGCATGTTGAAACTCTTGTATGACCCCGGCATGAGCCTGTATTACAATATTCTTTACCACAACTTCTTTTACCATTAGTTTGCTTCGGTGGTATGTTGTGCAACAAGAAAAACCCGCCCCCTACTCAAACTTCCATTCCAGTTTAAAGTACATCAACATACAGAAATCAAACGTTTGGTTTACATGGTTTATATATACGTGAACACACACATAAACCCAATCACCTGCCACTTCATTAGGTACATCAATTCAACTACTCATTAATGCAAATATACAATCAGCCAATCACATGGCAGCAGCTCAATGTTTTTAGGCAAATAGACTGATCAAGATGACTTTCTGAAATTTAAAACAGATTTATTTGATTTTAGCTTGCTGGTGCTAGACACACACACACACACACACACACACACACATTTCCAGGGCAACTAAACTAATAGCTACTCATCTCTAGTATAAGGTCTGTATAGAGTAAAAACTGTATACAGTACCATTTCCCCGCATACAGCAGATGTGTCACAGCCTCTTGTATAGTGTCTGTTCCTCAAATGAATCTTGTAGAGTCCTGCTGCTTTATTCACTTTAAACAGGCTCTGCTGTTTTGGGTAAAAGAGCACAGCGTGTCTCAGGGCCCACACAAACAGATGTTTACTCTGTAAAATCTCAAAGCCAATCCTGCGGGTTGTCAAGGCCAGATATATTTATGGACAAGGGCGGCACGCAATCTCGAAGCCTTTGTCCACAAGTGAAGAAAATATGGTTTCAGTTGGTGCTTTCTGGCACCTACCGAAAGTAATGATTGATTATAGGCAGCGAGAGCCCTCTGTACTAATTTCATCACCGCTGACAAAATAAATAAATAAGAGAAAAAAGGGGCCACATGAAATGTTGTTTTCCAGTGTCTATCTTGTTGGGTTATTTTCTCGATTTCTTTATTTTGTGAGAGTGTCAGGGAAAATTAATGTAATTAACTCACCCTGAGGCAGAGTGTTGCACTTGAAGTTTGTCACCCTGAAATTCTGTTATCTGGGAATGAAGGAGAAAAACACAATCGCCCTCTCTGCTGTTATTTTTCCCCCTCTCATATTGAATTTACGCTCGGTGCTTGAATGTCTTGAAGAGGCACCGATGTCGCTGTCAGAGCTTCTGCTCTCATTTGGGCTGGAGAAGGCGATGTGTGCGTCAGCTCGGCTCAAATCACCGCTAATACGTCTTAATGAGTAACGCTGACTGTCGCTCATGATTTGCTGTAAATATTTTCAGTGCTACTTCGTCCTTTGCTTAACGTCTCTCTGGCGGAAGGAATCAAACAAACCATAAGTATTGTCGCCACATGAACAGGAGTTATTTTGGGTGTCCAGCCGAGAGGAGATTCATCAGCTAACGAACTCTTGATGTTTGTCAAATGATCAGGAACCAGTCCTGCGTATCACGTCGTAAAGCGCAGACCTGTCCTGCAGCAGCCTCTGAAGTGACAAAACAAAGAGCTGAACGTACCCGTGTTGTCTGTAAATATTTAAACTTAGCAAAGCATATTTTACTTTGAAAATCCCAGGAGCATTACTGTATGACAAATGATCGCACGCGGCATTATGCTTCGGTTGTGCAACTCGAGATGCGAAGCTGGATTCAAACTCAGCGTCAGGAGCGGGACTGAACACATTTTTAAGCAGAGTTTTACGATTAGTGTCAAGAGGAAATTGCAGATTTAGAGGCAGCTGGATTTTTGTGTTGTACTTCTGGCTGTGACCTTGTTCCTATGCTTTTGTGTTCAAGTCCATTAGCCTGAGTCTCCACCACACAACTGTAACCCTAACCTTTAATGCACATGGTAAAGAAGTGCAATGGGATTGCATTAAGAGCTGGGTTGGGACAACATGACCTAACGCTGAACTGTTAACCTCTCTGTTCAGGGTTTGTTAGATGATGTAATTACCTCTACAAAATTACCAGCATTATCATCAGTTGCAATAATAGGTCTTACATTGTCTTTATAGGACAGCTTACAATGTTGGGTCAACATTTTAAGTTTACTATATATATATATATATATATATATATATATATATATATATATATATATATATATATATATATATATACAACAGTTCTGTCTGGTTCTGTCTCGAATCTGATTGGCTGATAGCCATGCAATATTCTGCAATAACAGCACTTGTACAGCCTCTTCACCCTTCTGTATTACTCCGCCCACATAGAGTGACAGCAGATCAATAAACTCACTACTGTTTGACAAATATTGCAGCTGTTGGACAACATAATGTACCTTTAAGGCTTTTTAGGTGAGAATGTTGTTGTTTAGATTGCAACTATGCAGTTTATTTATAAGGATAGTGCCTATTTTAAATATTTATAATTTCAGAGATACAGTGCGTCGGCATCCATCAGTCTGTCATAGTGAGCAGAGTAAAGACGGTTAATGTTCTGCCACAAGACGGCAACAGAAACCACATAATAAGCACTTAGAGGAAAAAGACTCAATGATCAAATCATTATAAATCAGGTAAGTGACATTCTAAGTCGATCTCGCTTTTTTATGTTGTAGTGCTGTATTTATACCATAGTAATCTGGTAGTGTTTGCTTTGCTTTGACTTTTTTAGGGTTAATTACTGTGTTTTCTCAATTGCAACAGAGAAATACTGAAAACTCTAGACTGGTGGCCTTTCATGTCGTTCAGCCTTATGATCTTAAAATGTGAGCAAAATCACCTGTTTTTGTCATCACTTTAGACATTACGCTAGAGAATCATTCAGCTTTAAAGTGACGCTGGTGAATTAGTAACAGTTTCTGCTGGTCTGACGTCAGCTGCAGATGTAAATGAATGGCGGAAGAAAGTAGTTCCTCATACAAAAGAGTTTTTAGACTCTCTGTGTTCAATTTTCTTATTTATATACACGATTATGTCGTTGAACTGTTGTATAAAAGCAATATCACACTCGTAGCAGAGCGATGTGGCTGTATATTGTCAATGGTGGGGTGCATGTCCCACTAGTGCTGATACAGCCATGTTTTCTCCATGTCTATATATCTTTATATGCAAAAACCTTTAAATGTTGTTTGACATTTTCTTCTAAAATGAGCATTTTCTCAGACTCTTGTGTGTAGGCTCAGAATTGTAACTTTTATAGTCCTATACCTAGTTCTTTTCATTGCCTTTAAATTGAAATACTGCAACATAAACATAGGAGGCAGAGAAAAAATGCTCATTTTAGGAGAAAACTTCAGATGGCATTTAGAGGCTTTTGCATCTGAACTCTCTCTCTCTCTCTCTCTCTCTCTCTCTCTCTCTATATATATATATATATATATATATATGTGGTGGGGAGAGCGTGGCTGAACACCCGAAAGGGGGAGAGTGAGAGTGGAGACACCGGCGGCTGGTCAGTAGCCCAATCAGAAATAATTAATAACACCTGTTTTCTCTAGTGATTGGGTCGGAGAGACGCCTTAAGGGAGCGAGAGAGACCAGTCGAGAGAGAGAGAGAGCGAAGCAACAACCACCTTGAGGAGTTGTTGTTGATGCCCGGAAAAGAAATAAAAATAAAGAAATATTGTTACTACCTTACGCCGACCCTGTCTTCTTCTTCCCTCACAAAGAACCGTACAACAGTGGTGCCGAAACCCGGGAAGAAGAAGAGATCTCGCTGCCAAGATGACCACTCCGTCCACCAGTCCATTTGCGGAAGTGATCCAGGCGCTCGCGGTCCTCCACCGTGAACAGCACCAGGAACTCCTGGATGTCAGGGCTGAGCAGGAAGAGAGATTTAAAGTCCTGGTGGAGGCCCAGCGCGAGGACCGTGAGCTCGTCCGGAGTCTGCTGGACCGGGAGATCCAGCCCGCCGTAACATCAGCCACCCACCCTCCCATAACACTACACAAGATGGGGCCCACAGATGACCCGGAAGTCTTTCTCGACTTATTCGAGAAGATGGCTAAAGCGTGTGGGTGGCAGCGGGCCAATTGGCCGGTACGAGTCATCCCGCTGCTGTCGGGCGAAGCCCAGACCGCCGCACAGCAGCTACCGGCCGAGGATCTCCTGGACTATGCTCACCTGAAGCGAGCCATACTTCAGCGGGCCGGCCGCAATCCGGAGGAACAACGCCAGCGCTTCCGGTCGCTGAAGCTGGAAGAAAGCGGCCGGCCCTTCGTATTTGCCCAGCAGCTCCGTGACGCCTGCCGCAGATGGCTGGTACAGGATGACCGGACCATCGCCCAGGTCGTGGATGCCGTGGTACTGGAGCAGTTCATAGCCCGCCTTCCTTCCCGAACATCGGAATGGGTCCAGTGCCACCGGCCAGACGATCTGGACACGGCCATCCAGCTGGCGGAGGATCACCTGGTAGCGAGGTCCAGGGTCGGCGAAATAACCTCTCTCTCTCTCTCTCCCCCTGTCCCATCTCTGTCTCTCTCTCCTCCCACTCCCAGGCCCAGATCGCGGGGACCGCCCATCCCGGCGCCCAGGAGGCGAACCCCAGGCCCGGACCCTCAGCGCTTCACGCCTCGCTGGGGCGCTTATCGGGATCGGGAGGGGGACGCCCGAACTATGGGCGGGTTTCAGGCCCCGACAGGTCTCTCTCCGGCCCAATCGGTTGGTCCTGCTGGCCCCGGGGGTGTAACGGGAAGGTCTGGGCCGGCGTGTTGGCATTGCGGGGGGGAGGATCATGCCCCAGAGAACTGCTCCGTAATGGAGGTGGGGGCATTGATCCGCCTGCCCGACGCGCCAGCCGTCGCCCCCGGTCGCAATGGGCTGTATCAAATACCAGTGAGTATTAAGGGGGATACCTATCAGGCCTTGGTGGATTCAGGCTGTAACCAAACCTCCATCCACCAATGCTTGGTGCAACGCTCGGCATTGGATAAGAGCCGCACGGTGCAGGTAAGGTGTGTGCACGGAGAGGTAAGACACTATCCGCTAACGGCTATGAAAATTCAATTCAGGGGGAAAAAGCATAATGTGGAGGTAGCGGTTAATCCACACCTCAAACACCCGCTAATCCTGGGGACGAATTGGCCTGATTTTAACAAATTACTGGAAATCTTAAGCGCGGGTGTGTCTTGGAAAAATAAATCGCCGAATAGGGGGCGGGTCGCTCAGCTGGGGGAATCCCAAGTGATGACGTCACGCGCTGACTCAGGGGCAGGGCCGGGAATTTCCCGGTGGAAAGACTTTCCCCTGGAGCAGTCGCGTGACGACACGCTGAGACATGCACTGGAAAGAGTGCAGGTCATTGATGGGAGAATCCTCCAGCCTGATCGACCCCTGTCCTATCCGTATTTTAAGATTATTAATGACAGGGTGTATCGAGTGACCCAAGACACTCAAACAAAGGAAGATACAACCCAATTATTAGTACCAAAGAGCCGCCGGGAAATGCTTTTCCAGGCGGCTCACTCGAATCCCATGGCCGGACATTTAGGTCAAGCGGCCACTCTAAATCGCCTCATGACCCGATTCTTTTGGCCGGGCATTCACGGGGATGTTAGCAGATGGTGCGCTGCATGCCGTGAATGTCAACTGGTGAACCCACCGGCCACATCAAAAGCGCCATTGCGCCCTTTACCAATCATGGAGATCCCCTTCGAGAGAATTGGTATGGATCTCATCGGGCCATTAGAGCGATCCGCACGCGGGCACCGCTTTGCATTAGTCCTAGTGGATTATGCAACGCGATACCCGGAAGCAGTAGCGCTCCGGAACATCTCAGCAAAGAGTGTTGCGGAAGCTCTGTTTAGTCTGATCTCCCGAGTGGGGATCCCCAAGGAGATCCTCACTGATCAAGGCACCGCGTTCATGTCACGCACACTACGCGAACTTTACGGATTATTGGGCATTAAATCGATTCGCACCAGCGTCTATCACCCACAAACAGACGGGCTGGTGGAAAGGTTTAATCGCACGCTTAAATCAATGATCCGTAAATTCGTTCACGAGGACGCGAAAAATTGGGATAAGTGGTTGGAGCCCTTATTATTTGCTGTGCGGGAGGTTCCCCAAGCCTCCACGGGGTTTTCCCCCTTCGAGCTTCTCTACGGCAGACAGCCCCGTGGGGTTTTGGATGTTGTTAGAGAGGTTTGGGAGGACGAGCCTTCACAAAGCAAAAACGAAATTCAATATATCCTGGACCTACGAGCAAAACTCCACACACTGGGGCGGCTCTCTACGGAGAATTTGCTCAAGGCCCAGGAGGAACAACGCAGGCGATATGATAAGGGCACTAAACTACGAAAATTCACAAAGGGAGATAAAGTCCTTGTACTGCTGCCTTCTTCCAGTTCCAAATTACTCGCCAAGTGGCAAGGGCCGTTTGTGGTCACACGACGAGTTGGCGATCTTGATTATGAGGTGGTGCGAACGGACAGGAGGGGAGCACGTCAAATTTATCATATTAATTTATTAAAACTGTGGAGGGAGCCGGAGGAGGTGATGCTGGCGGCACTTGTTACCAGCGAGGATGACCTGGGACCGGAGAGTGTTAGCCGGAATGGGGCAAACACCCTGGTCGCCGGGGGTGACCATCTTTCGCCCGCTCAGCTCACCGATGTCCGGCGCCTCCAAATTGAATTTGCAGACGTGTTCTCCACCCTACCCGGGCGCACTAACTTAATTCAGCACCACATCGAGACCGAACCGGGCGTGGTCGTAAGGACCCGACCGTATCGCTTGCCTGAACACAAAAAAAAGGTGGTTCAGGATGAATTAAGAAAAATGCTGGAAATGGGTGTAGTAGAAGAATCCCGCAGTGACTGGGCCAGCCCGATCGTTTTGGTACCCAAAACAGATGGGTCGGTCCGGTTTTGTGTGGATTATCGCAAATTAAATGCTGTGTCGAAATTCGACGCGTATCCAATGCCGCGGGTTGACGAATTGCTCGACCGGTTAGGCGCTGCTCGCTATTATTCGACATTGGATCTGACAAAAGGCTATTGGCAGATACCCCTAACTCCTTTATCCCGTGAAAAAACGGCCTTCACGACGCCGTTTGGTTTACACCAATTTGTGACGCTTCCGTTCGGGTTGTTCGGGGCACCGGCCACGTTCCAGCGCCTGATGGACAAAATACTGGCCCGTCACTCGGCATATGCCGCTGCCTATCTGGATGATATAATCATATACAGTAATGATTGGCAGCGGCATATGCAACATGTGCGGGCGGTGTTAACAGCGCTGAGGCGGGCCGGGCTTACGGCCAACCCGAGGAAGTGCGCGGTTGGGCGTGTGGAGGTGAGGTATCTGGGCTTCCACTTGGGCCATGGGCAGGTGCAGCCCCAAATTGATAAAACTGCAGCAATTGCAACTTGTCCAAGACCCAAGACCAAAAAGGAGGTAAGACAGTTTTTGGGTCTGGCGGGATATTACAGACGGTTTATACCAAATTATTCGGACCTCGTCAGCCCCCTGACTGATCTTACTAAAAAGGGGGAACCAGATACTGTCCAATGGTCGGAGCAGTGCCAACAGGCCTTCACCGAGGTTAAGGCTGCACTTTGCGGGGGGCCGCTATTGCACGCTCCTAACTTTGCTCTCCCCTTTCTTTTACAAACAGATGCATCTGAACGGGGTCTGGGGGCGGTTCTCTCCCAGGAGGTTGAGGGTGAGGAGCGCCCGGTGCTGTACATCAGCCGGAAACTGTCCAACCGGGAGGCTAGGTACAGCACCATAGAAAGGGAGTGTTTGGCGATACGGTGGGCGGTCCTCACCCTCCGGTATTATCTCCTGGGGCGAGAATTCGTCCTCTGTTCGGACCATGCTCCCCTCCAGTGGCTCCACCGCATGAAGGATACCAACGCGCGGATCACCCGTTGGTATCTCGCTTTACAACCATTTAAATTCAAGGTGGTCCACAGGCCGGGAGCGCAGATGGTCGTGGCTGACTTCCTCTCCCGGGCGGGAGGGGGGGGGGGGGGGGCCGCAGGCCGGACGGCTGCCCGGCCTGAGACGGGCGGTGGGGGTATGTGGTGGGGAGAGCGTGGCTGAACACCCGAAAGGGGGAGAGTGAGAGTGGAGACACCGGCGGCTGGTCAGTAGCCCAATCAGAAATAATTAATAACACCTGTTTTCTCTAGTGATTGGGTCGGAGAGACGCCTTAAGGGAGCGAGAGAGACCAGTCGAGAGAGAGAGAGAGCGAAGCAACAACCACCTTGAGGAGTTGTTGTTGATGCCCGGAAAAGAAATAAAAATAAAGAAATATTGTTACTACCTTACGCCGACCCTGTCTTCTTCTTCCCTCACAAAGAACCGTACAACAATATATATATATATATATATGTAGTTATTTAAATAAATGAATAAATAATAGTGCATTTTATTAAGATAAAACCACACATCAGTGTAAAAGAAAGAAAAGCAAGCTAATAAATGATAGATTAAAACTATCTAGTAATTATAATAATTTTAAAATAACAGATAAATAACTGTAAATGATTAAAACTAATAAATTATCCAAATTTTAATTAAAATAAATGAATTAATGAAAACAAGAAAACCCAAATTAGATTAAAATGAATAATACAAATCAAATTAGATTAAAATAAGCGAAGAAATGAATAAACACAGCACTTTAATGAGTAGAGCAATGTGATAATGTATCTTTAAATATTTTAGAACCATTTATAATATTAATTTTCCACAGTATAAACTGGCTCTTTAAACAAAGTAAATCATACAATAAAAGAAAACAAAACTTGTTTTTGTAGCATAATTTACAAACCAACCCAGACAATATATCATTTCCAACTAGTAAATGTTAACAATTGTCACTTTGTTGAACTGCAGAGTTAAATGTTCAACATCAAAAGTTGTCAAAGCAGAGATCAAGGTCCCATTATGCAAGCTGAAAGTGTAAATAAGCTAAAACACCTGCCAATCACAAGCTAAAACTATATTTCTGTTAAATTACCTCCATCTGCTACTTAACATATATTGACAGTGTACAACAAACTCTATTCCTTTGACATTTTACAATCAGATGATCCTATTTTGAGATTTTTTTGGGGGAAACCTGAATTGTATGAGGTGCTTCTTTAGCTTAGCTGCAATTATACGATAGATGTACACATAAAAATGAACAACTGCAGCATTACATTTCATTAATTATCATTTAAAGTGAAGGATAGCATCCGGACAACGTTTTCTTCCTGTAGAAACGAGCACTATTTCAGCAGCTTTTCATTGATCACTGTTCTGTACTGACAAAGCGCTGACGAAGACCGATTCATCATAGCCAGAGATGAATTCATGCAGGGCCTTAAAGGGCTATAAACCTCAGAGGCTTATTTGAGGCCAACCTTGTTCTAACCTTTGACCCCTGAGGCTGCAATCCTGACCACACATCCTGACCCTCAGTCCTCGCCTCCGCCGCTGCGCACCGTATATACCATTACAATTCAGCCAGTCTCCAGCGGCCTTTAAAATAGCACTGTGTGTAATTACACTATAGCAAAGGCAATATGTAGGGCACTGCCTAACTACAGGCTTTAAGTTTAATTAGCACTTAATTACCGACATTGCTTAACTGGTTATCCAGGAGGACTAGCAGGCATTAGCAGTGCGGAGATAGGAAGATATGGAGAAAATATGGTGACGCAAAACTGCGGTCCTACCGTTAATGCCGGAGCTCTGGAGAAACAGTATGAATGTCTGCGTAGCATTTTAATGAATTTGTTATGTGCGGAATGGATTTCTATATATATAAATGTATTTCATATGTATGTAACTGAGTAGCTAAGGTGTTGGTCAGTGTCTAACACCAGCATATGAGAAGTGTGTGTTTGTGTGTGTGTGTTTTATGATACTGGAGGCTGAATGATAGGAGTGTGTGGGAGTGAGCGGCAAAAGAAAGACAAAAGGAGCGCAGGACTGAATGTCATCCTGAAAATAATATAAATTAATTGGCTGGAGAAAATCAGAGAGGAAAATCTGCCCTGCTAGTAATTAGGTTCCAGATTAGTAATGACTGGATTCAGGAAAAAAAAGTCAGTTTCCCCATTTATTTTTTTATCTTTTTGGTGAGACTTAATTTGTCGTGGAAAAAAATGGTATTTTTAAAGGGCACCTAAACCTTGGTTTTAATTGGGGTGAGTGGACAGGCTACAAAGTATTGTTGGATATGTACTGATGCTGCTTGTGGAAATCAATTTTTCTGAGAATAAGTGTTTTCCTTTAGTTAAATAAAGGTTCAATATTACAAGAAAATAAGTGAACCTTCAAATGTATGATTATGAGTTTGATACATGGTTGTTAGTTTTCAAAGATGGATTAAAAGATGTAATTAATTTAATTCAACATTTTTAATTGTATTTCTTTATTTTATTTCTTGCATTAATATGCATATATGACATGTAAATATGAAATGAATCCACATAATCTGAGTATATGTTCTGTTTTTTGACTGCATTGCAGATAGTTTGTATGAATGCCTAAAGAACTAGAACGCATTATACAAACACTGATTTATTTTAAAGTGTGCTTTAATAATAATAATAATAATAATAATTCAATCAAATCAACACTGAAACAGACTGTGCCTTTTATGAAGACATGTATTAAGATACTTGAAAATGTATTCATACTGTTCACTGAATAATCGTTTATATAATCAAAATGACTTTTTTATTTTAAAATATATGACAGGAGCAGTGTTTTGCACCTGGAAAAAAGTCAAATGTGGCAGATGATGATGATGGTAATGAAAAAATAAGAATAAAACAGAATGTGTATGATATCTCAGTTATTTAGTGCAACAGAATTTAGTTTTAGGGAAGAACTGCCGTGGGATTGAGCAGAGATGGTATAAAAAATATAAATACTTAAGTATGAATAAGCATGTTAAACTGTGTATTTTTGTGCTAAAATATGAAGGATTAATAATATATAAAATAAATTTAATGTCTAGCTTTGATTTTGAGGGAGGGATGTAACATTTTCTTAAAAACCCACAAACAATTGACAGAACTGAGATTGAGGGAAACATTCAATCTGTTTTATCTTTATGTATTGAGCAAATACTTACAAAAATTAATAGAAAAAAAGATGTTTCTTTAAAGTTAGATTTTTTTGTCATTGTTTAAGGTATTGACAAAGACCAAATATATTCCTTACATTTTTTTTATGTATAAACAAAGTAGTATTTAGTTAGCCAAAAATTAAAACAACATAATATATGAAATTGCATAATGTTAAGAGTGGGTGTTTTTCTTTGGTTCATTTGTATATACTTTTTCTTAACTCAACATCATTGACTTATGATTTGATGACTTTTAATGCTCCCACTCATTTAAAACTTCATGTACAATGCTTTGTCCAGCAACTAAACAGCAGAAAAGAATGTAGCTTTAGTGTTAACATTAGTCAGTGTGTATTCAGCTGCTTTTATTGTCTGTGATGTCAATATGAAATACACAAAGACAGTTAAATATGGCTAACAGTTAACAGACGTTCTTCAAAAAGTGTTTCGAGTCATATTTCCCGGAAGAAAAAGGCCACATTAGCCTACCTCTCTCCAGTTTGTGCGGCAAAGCATCGACAGATGGCGCTCTCTGTCACCTCAATCCTCCATTCTTCCCGAGAGAGTCTCACAGCACGCTCATGTTTGATTCACTAAATGTAAGTCTTTGTTTGCCTCCTCTCGCCTGCAAAATCACACCAGATAAACAGCACGTTTGCGTTCCAGGTGATGGAAACCATACTAAAGTGACAAATCATAGGACAAACGCCATTTGATATGCGGTGATGTGTCGACGCTTATTTGCATACACAAAGCTATGAGACCATTTTAGAATTTCCGGTTTCTCAAAATGTAGTGTCTGAGTAAAACGTGTTTTTCAAAAACTCTTACTGTAAAACACTTGCCATTTGTTCTAAAATTTAAATAAAATGTAATTTATCATGGAAAACATGTAATGTATTTAACAATAACAATAAAAGAGTAGGTTTCAGACATGTTTGTTTTTATAGAACACAACTACAGAAGAGGTAAGAAATCACTAGGATTTGATGTAATGACCAATTTTTTCAAATTTTTTATAGCAATAAATGAAAACATTTTATTCTGTACATTTTTATTTCTATAAAAAACAACTGCTCTAAATGACAGGGGAGAGCAGAGCACAAAGTAACACTCTTTGGTTTTGGTTACAAATGAGCACTGAAAGTATGATTGCCGGACCTATGGTTTCTGTGCAGTGTTGCCAAAAATGCCAGGAGTAAAAATGTACTATTTACCCCATCTGCGATACAAATAGGCTATGTGCACTTTTAATTTTCAGCCAGGCAGCCCAAGGACTTCCGATTAACTGTCTTCCCATTACAAAATTGTCACGTTTAAGATCTGATTTCTTTAAAAATCAGTGATCTTCACTGCCTGTTAGATATATGATATGAAGTGGGTCTCAGATCGGACAAGAAGCACTGCATTAAGTTCCATTCCCCCGCCATTTGTTTAAAATATGACAGTTTGTTTCACCCCAGTATTTTCAATAGAATTTCTGCGCTAGCCTGTTGCTACTGACAGTGCTAGTGGTTACAACAGTCTTTCATCTCGTTTTACGCTTGAACAACTAAATGAATGCCTAAGTCTATTTAACTAAATGTATTGTAAGTACATTACAACATGCTGTAAAAACAACCTGAACAAATATTTGTACTTAAAAGTCTACTTATTGTACAAAACGAGTGCTCAAAATGAGTATTAGATGAAAAATATCAAAGATAAATTGTCAATATATAAACTAGAGTTAGACCATTTGGCCTAAAATCAAAATCTCGATTAATTGAAAATTTTAACTCTATTACAATTAATGAACTATTTATTTATTTATTTATTTATTTATTTATTTATTTATTTTTTTTTTTTTTTATTTATTTATTTTGCCCTCATACTTCACTGATAAGTTTTGTACAAATTGCAAATAGTCACATTAAGCTTTCAAAGGAAGTTTATCGTTGGCTTTAAAGCTTTAGCTGTGCATAGAGCCCATTGTAACAGACAGATGGTTAGCTGTAACGTGCTTATAAAGTCAGATTTTACACAATTTAAATTAATTAATTCATTTTATTTTTGGTTTAGTCCCATTATTAATCAGGAGTCGCCACAGCGGAATTAACAGCCAATTTATCCAGCATATGTTTTACACAGCAGATGCCCTTCCAGCTGCAACCCATCACTGGGAAACACCCATACACTCTCATCCACACATATACACTATGGACAATTTACCTTACCCAATTCACCCCTAGCACATGTCTTTGGACTGTGGGGGAAATCAGCACTCTGAGGAACCCACACGAACACGAGGAGAACATGCAAACTCCACACAGAAATGCCAAGCTGGGGCTCGAACCAGTGACCTTCTTGCTGTGAGGCGATTGTGCTACCCACTGCACCACTGTGTCGCCAATTAAAATTCAGTTTACTTTAAATAGTATATTTCCACAGTTCTTAACTCCATTTTCTTTTACTTCTACATAGCACAACATGTTTGTTTATTTATCTATTGGATAAACATTGTAGATTTATTTCAATATTATACAATGCATTTATTTGCAGTCACTGTGTGTATTTTACATCTTTCAAAATGGTTCCATCTTTTAGCCAAGAAGACGGTTATTGCAACAATATAAGATTTTACGTTCATACTTTCACAGATTTTTTTTAAATAAAAAAATATTAAGTATAAAAAAAAAAATCTTTTTTTGCTGCAAAAATGGTTTCTCCAGGGTTTCTCATCCAAATTTCGCCAAACTTTTTCAATAATTGTCAAGAAGACGTCTGCCGACACCTTGGAAACCTTGGAAGCATGCCATGGGTAACCCTAAACAAATACCTTAAAACTCTGTTACATTTTACCCTGTCTTACTTTGTGCTATGTGCTTCCCTATGCCATTTCCATTTGAAAGATATTTTAATCGATCTTTATACAATAAAACAAACATAAAGAATTTACTCAAACTTTTACTTTTTTGTAAATAAAAAATAAAAAATAACAAAACAAAAGCACAATTTGCCATGTCAGTTTGTGACAACAAGCATGTGTGCTCCAACTTTTTACACAGACACCTAAATGTGTGCACGTTTTCTTTTACACCGCCGATCAAATTCCAGCAAAAGACAACACATGTACCACTATCCGTATTCAAATGAAAGGCCTGTAAAACATTTCATAGCATTTGTCCCTGCTTAGAGGATTATTTGGACCGACGCTCTCTAGGTTTTGTGATGGTAGTTAATCAGATCCTGTTAAAATCATCAGGGAATGCTCAATTTAACCAAAAGGAGGAGAAGAAGAATTTGTTGTGAAGAAAGTGTAATATTTTTTTTCCTCATCAGCCTCAGTCGCCCTCTTTTCTCTTTCGATTTCTCCAGCCATTCAAACATTAGCATTTAGATGTGCTTAATTTGGCGTCCTTGCTCTAGTGAAAACAGAGACCTGGCAGACAGGTGACACTTACATAACTTTAATCAGCCTCTTCATCAGAGGAAAGCAGGAGTGGGCGAGAGACAGAGAGAGAAAGAGTGAGTGAGTGAGAGAAAATGGCTTCAGTGGTTGAAAAACAGCTAGAAGAAAAGCTTCTGATGTAGCACTTGAAAGTAATGGTAAACATTTGACATCCTGCGTCTTGGCTGTCAATAAAAGCCAGGCTTGCTGTTTGATGTCTGCTGGCGGATCATAAATGGTTAAAGTCGCAGCACGCTCTCCATTGCCTTGTAGGCCTCCGTTTGTCAATCTTTTCCTGCTACACCTGCACTTCACCAAGAATGCCGACTAATAGCACTTTGTTGTGGCAGACGAACGCATGGAGAAACTTTCTCTGATTAAGGCTTTGAGTTTATATCTGCAAATATAAAGAGACCTTTTCTTCAAATGTCTTGGAAGATATAGTGGCTGACCGGAGTTTTCTCTCACATGCTTTCAAAGTGATGTGTTCGCTTACAGTTGTCATTTTTATTCACGTCATTCATGGCTATATAGTGTTTTTCTTTCTTCATCAAGTTTATAATTAGCTTTTTCTTCCGCTTACTGGGAAACTGAAATGCAGGTGCTCTAAAGTTGCTCTCATAAGTGCATGGAAACACTGTAGTTCTTAGCTGTATTGTGTATTATATTTGTCTACCATCATCCAATTGTAGACATAAATAAGACCACTGATGACATTTGATGACATGTGGAGCTTTAAAATTAATATGAACTTTATAACATACAGTGCCTAACATGATTTTTTGATTTGTTTTTAATAAATGTTACAATAAGGTTGTAATAGTTAATGGTATAATGCATGTACTGACATTAACAAACAATGAAGAATACATTTTAATACATTAAAGGAAATAAAGTCATCCATTGTTTGGTTCATGTTAATTTACAATACGTTAACCAATGCTAACAAACATAAATTTGGATTTGAAAAATGCATTCATAAGTGTTGAACTATGATTGATAAATGCTGTACAGGTATTGTTCCTTCTTAGTTCATATTAAGAAATACATGAACTAATGAAACCTTAATGTAAAGGGTGTCCCAAATATTTAAGTTCATAGTCAAAACTTTTGGTCTAGACTATTTTTTAGATTGTTGAGAACATTTATGGATTAATAATAATAATAATAATAATAATAATAATAATAATAATAATAATTATTATTATTATTCTTTATTTATTTATTAATTAATTTTATTTTTTGATTAAAATTGTTTCCTTAATCTAAGTGATTTAAGAGGTGGTCAAACAACTAACAAACATACAAAAAAGAAATGAACTTCATTTGATAAGTCTAAGTGATCATGAAGAAAAAAATGTCACAACTTGGCTATCTGCACTTAAAATTGACCATCAAAGAAAATGATCATAGAAAATGAATGGGATTTATCAGCCTATGGCAAAAAACTTTATTTGTTCTTTGAAGGAAAATTTCATCCAAAAATGAAAAATCATTTACTTACCATTAGGCTGTTCCAAACCCATATAGATGTATTTGTTCTAATGAACACAAAGGAAGATATTTGTCAGTAACTAAACAGATCTGTCCATCTATTTACTGCCATTAGTTGGAAAAACTATATATGGGTTGTGAGATATTTTCCAGTGAATTACTTGAGGATTAATTAATTAAGTTAATCTAAGTGAACTAAGAGTAACTAAGTGAATTATTTTCATTTTTGGGTAAACTATCTTTGAGCAATTCCATGCATACTGTATGTCAACCTTGCCATAATTTTTAGATTTTAACAAAATGCGTAAACCGTTTCCAAGTTTTTTGTGGAAGGAAATATTTTACAGTACTTTAGAAATAATCAAAAATGTCCCTTTCAATATTTTCAAACTATTATATTGGATTTACCAAACTAAGACAAGTGGCAATTTCACATCTGTCACATCCATAATGAAGCTTTTTCCTCATAAATGCAAAAATCTTAAATAAATCAATCAATCATTTTCGTTCTATAGAGAGCCCACTTATGATTAGCATTGTTTCTTTTGGGCTGTGCAGGTTAATTCACAGAATTTCTACAGCGTATGTTGTATACAGTAAACTCGCTGACTTTTTTTGGTCACATCCATAACACATGTTTATTTCCCTCATTTAAAGTACAAAATATGTTTACAGATTGATCTTTTTTTCTGATCACATAACTCTGTGGTAGTACTTTTTCTGTAAATTTATTTGTTTTTACTGTAAATGTCACATCTGTAAAGCTGGAAAAGCTCCCTTGTAATACTATTTCTTTAAACAACCTGTTCTAATACAGATGCAGAACACACACACAATGCTCTTTCTATCATTTAATTTCGTTCATACATATTCAAATGAAGGAGCCCAGAAATGTAAGATTGTGTAAAGTTGTTTTGCTGTGTTCACATTTGTTGAACTCTGCCTTCGTAATCCTCATCATGTGACATGAAGATTGATATAGCTGAAATAAAATAATAACTTTAAATCAGCAGGATTGCAAAATGTAGTTGATTGCAAGTCATTGCATTCATAGATGTGTTAGTCTAACCATGTATCACTTTTTGTTTTTTGGTACAGACTTGGTTTTGGGTGTCCGGTTCTTAACTTGAACTGTGTCTATTATTTGGTTAGTTAATGGTTTACTAACCAATTATGTTAACATGTAACATGGTTTCAATTTACTGTATAACTGGGCCGGAACAGCAAACATCATAACTTTAAAAAAAGTTCCAGAAAGTTCTGCATCCACTAATATAATCATATATTTTCTTAAAAGTCCCCTCATTGTGAATAACTGCAGTCATATTTGCTGAAAGTACAAAATGAGTACTCAAAATGAGTCTTAAATGGAAAATATCAAAGATCAATTGTCAATATATAAACTAGAGTTGAGCAATTTGGCCTAAAATCAAAGTCTTGATTAATTGAACATTTTAACTTGATTACGATTAATGAACGATAATTTTTTTATTTTTATATATATTTTTTGCCCTCATAGTTCACTGACAATTTTTGTACAGTAAATATGCTTATATTACAAGTCAGAGATTTCTGAATGAATGGTGCAGTACTTTATTTTAAAATAATTGAAGGAGACACACACTATCTGCTATCTATGATTGTTTATTGAACATCAACGTTAAACAACTGAAATTAAAACACACATTGCCTAAAACCAATTTCATTTTCGTATAAAAATAAGTGAAAATATACAGCTAACCACTCACACTTTTGTAAACAAAATAAATTATTTTCAATGTTTTTCATAGTAAAAGTAGAAAATAAACAGGATCTCTTCTAAATAAAATTACTCGTCTATATCCTGTAAATTATAGTTTAAACAGTGCATTTCTTGCATCTTCTGTAAACAAATGTTTTAATTCAAATAATAATTTTGATGTAATGGAAAATATGCCGTCTCAAGGCATCTCTGCGCAGCTTCCAATCATCGCCAATGTAGTACAAAGTAACACAATAGTAATAAACAAAACGGGGTCACGTGATTCCACACGCTGTAGAGAAAGTAATTGAAAAAATTGACCTGGAAAAATTAGTTTGATTATTGGTTGTTGTTTAATAGTTCGATTATTGAATGTCGATTTCGATTACTTTTTGATCATTCCCAGCCCTAATATAAACTTAAAATAACAGTCGAAAATAATATTTGTAATTACTGCATACAAAATATTAAAACTAAGTTTTGAATACTGTTTTATTTTAACACACAGTTCTCTCATGAAACAGCGGTGTATATAATAAATTTGTGTTGTGATAATGCTGTGATACTGTATGCGTGATATCTTGCTTCAGTGTCTCAGGGAACAGGTCTTCCATATTCACAAATGCAGGAGAGAGCAGATAAGCTGAGTGCATCCCCTACGTTAATTGAGAATGATGGAGAAAGGGGGAGAAGAATGAAGGGGGAAAGACAAGGAATGATAACCTGGACTTGCCTTCATGCATTCATTGAGAGAATTAGAGAGGGACGGAGAAGTGGAAGGAGCGGCAGAAATGTGGCGTCTCTGCTGAAATGCTGCTCATGTCGATAAGTCTCTGACTTTGATTGACTGCCTTGTTTAGATTGCTTCTGTTCTAGGGCTCGTGCAAAGATCTCTTCCTAATTCTTTTGCTAAAACACATAAGCAAGCAATCATTTTGCCTTAGGCAGTTACTCCAAATGGACAGTTCATGATGTAATCAATAATAGATATCAAATTCTCATATCATCTTAGGTGTTTTGCTGTTGAGAACCGTGACTCTAGTTTTATTTTAAACTCATAGGAACTGCCCTTGACTGTTTTCTCTCCCCCCATTTGCTTTGGTTGTCTTTGAAATTTTGTTATTTCAATGTACCATGTGTAATGTTATTTACTGTATGGCTGCACTGCAATTTTAACAGTTCAAGAAAAGCTGAATAATGGGACTATACAATAAAAAAATACTTCAGTATTTGGCATTATTAAATTTTATAAATGAAATATATTATTTATAGAAGTACTTGTTGGATAACTATCATGAAAATATTTGAATATTTTATCTCATAAATTTATTTATATTTTCCACTCGTTTAAAAAAAAAGAAAAGATTTTCGATGCTTATTTAATACTTAATACTTATGTAAAATGTGCCGAATCAACACAATTCTTCAGGTTTTGGGGGGACAACTTCATTATTTTATGTTCAATGCATTTACATTTGTAAAAACAATTAAGTTAACTAAATAAATGCGTGTTGGGACAACATGAAGGAATTGCGTGGAACACAGCATTTTTTTACAGTGCTTGCTGTACTAAATGCAAAACATACTGAATAGTACTTTGTTTCCTTAACTATTTTAAACAATCATTACCATATCTCAATTCTCACCCTCTCACGTACACAAAAACCCACTACAGTTTCACAAAAGCACAGCAAAGCAGAGGTCGGTAAAGCTTTGGCTGGACCTGCACTTGATCCAGACCCTCTACATTGTCATTCAGTTTGTTTCTCTGTTTTTGGGGGCTCACTTTCTCTTTCTATCTTCTGCTGATCAGGGAAGATTGATGTCTCTGTTTGTGTCCCCGGCTCTTTCTTTATAACGGCCTTATGAGTCGGCCGGTCGGCCGATAGTGGAGGCCCATTTGAGTTATGTCCCCAGATGGCTGAAGCAGGCCGAGCCAATGGGTTTTCACCCACCCTTAGCCTCCGCCAAAAACAAAGAAATCAAGACAAAAATGTGTAGAAAATGGGCAAGAAATGAAATATTGGCAGCAAGATGGCCGCCAGGCATCCTTACAGAGTGTTGAGCTGAAGTGAACAGAGAAGCGTTTGTTGTATCAAAGCAGTGCTTTTTCTTTTATATTTGGAATAGTGGTAGCTATATATCTGAAAATAAATCTTGGTGGTCTCTTAAAGGCATAATCCACTTAAAAAAATTTTAATTCTGTCATTATTTACTCCACTTTTAGGACATTATAAAAGTTGTTCCAGCAGTTTTTGACGATTTTACATGACGATCCAAACCACATTACACATTTGATGTACAAGAGCCAGTAAGGCATGGTGTTAGTTGATGTTTAATGCTGATGTCATCATTGCAGTTTATGTATGCTTTCATTGTACAGTAACTCAGCAGTGTACAATCAATTGGTTGACATTTAAGTCAGAATAATCAAATGTCTTTTTTGAATGTGTCAGTTTAGTCATATCGTTGTGTTTTACTTAACAATAAGTGCTCTGTGGAGGTTTTAAATTCTGTAAAATTTGTCTCTTTGACAGAATACTAGCAGAATCATGAACCATTCCTCTAATAGTAATAATAATAATAATTAAAAAAATAATAATATGATGATGATTGTCATTATTATTATTATTATTATTATTATTATTATTATTATTATTATTATTATTATTATTATTATTAATATTATTATAATGCTTTTTTGCACTTGTCTGAAAAAAAAATTCTGATAGTATTAATAAACAAACAGACAATGTCCAATGTTTATCGCAGAATGTAGCACACTATACTTTAATTTCACAATTCTGGCTAAAACAGAGCCCTAATTATTATCCACAGAAGAAAGTCTTGTTTGAAACATCAGGAGGGTGAGTAAATGATGACAGAATTTTTGGTGAACTAGTCCATTAATTTCTGAAATATGGCGCTATTAAATGCAGGATGCATCTTTCCATCTTCCCTCTGATGTATTGAGGCAGTGGGAAGGAATCTGTATTTGGTTTTGGGTGGTAGAGAGCATACAAGCTATTTTGAGATGCCAAATAATTAGGGAAGTTTGTGTGACCTGTTTTTTTTTTTTCCATAGATGGCCCCTCATACGATCCAAGAGAAGAATTTCTGCCCTCCTTTTATGCTGTACATTTGTGTCTCTGTATAGAAGTGTGAATACATGCACATTTTGGCCAAACAGTGAGACGATGTGCATCTCTGCCAGTTTGTGTTGGTGATGGATATGTGGTGTGTGCATGCGCTCTCTGTGTGGTCATAATTTTTGTACCATACGGTGGTGGATAATTGTGCGGTAGACTTTGCAGCCAATGCATACCCATGCATCTACGCGAGTATGTGTGCAGCGCTCTGTGTATCTCTCTGTCTCAGAGATGCCATTGTTTAGCCTCTGGAGGTTTCATTAAGGCCTTGGTGTTCTGAGGTAAAAAGTCATTCATCTCTCCTGTTGCAAAGTGCCAGTGCTACTCTTTGTCCCTCTCCCTCGCTCTGTCTTTCTCTTTTACTCTCTGTTCTCATTCCCACTCCCTCCGTCCCTTCCCAGCATCCACCACTCTGAGATGGGAAATAAAAAGAGGGATCAGACAGACCACTATGGCCTGTTTGATGTGTGGCAGACTGACTTGTCTAATGAACCCAACGTCTTGCCTCCACGTTTTTCCAAACGCTCATTAATTAGCCCTGTCAAAACTCCCCCCTGCCCTCTTTTTTTTCAGAAGGGGGGGGATGGCTTCAAGAGCTTGAGTGGGATACCGTTAATTAAAAATATATCAGATAAAGACCCACGAGTGCTAATCGTGATGCATTAACCCTTGGTTACTGACAGCGCGAGTTGAACCGAGCCGTCCAAAGCTAGATGATCCCTTTTGTCCTAAAGTTCCAAAGCATTGAAGTTTCCGAGGCCGGCAAAGAGAGAAACAGCTTTGATTTAATTGCATATGTCCCATTATCCCAGCCCTAACGAGAAGACTTGACAGTGCTTTCAAATGTTTTCGTGAGTGGAGGCTGTGCGTTATGAAAAGGAGCGCAGATCTTTGGTGACAGAAGCTGGAGGAAAAGCGCAGTCAGCTCGTAAGTACTGGATCGGTGAGGCCGGTCCAGGTTGCTCAGTGCCGGGCATCTTGGTCTTGTCCGCTATGCTTTTGTTCTGCTGATAGAAAGAATATTAATAACTTGCCGCTGCTTGTTTGAGTTACAGTTTGCTGGTCGCTGTCACTTGAAGGCTCGTGGAACACACATTTCACACGCAGTCAGGCTCCCTCGTCTCCCCCTCTTGGCCAAGTCACCATCTCTTGTTCATATCAGTTGAAATAATTTGGAGTTAATCATGTGCTTCTTCCGAGTCCTTTGCTGGGGGTTGGTGTGGGCAATGGGAAGCCGGGCAGGACCAGGACTTGTTCCAGCATGTTCTCCGGCTCTCTGGAGTGGAGAAAGCTGCGGAAAGAGACAAATGGGGACAGAGAGGCCAGAAGCCGGCCCAGGCCTTTCCATGCAGAACTCTAATTAATTTTGTGCTGTGTTTGAGAATGGATTGTGGTCATTGCTGTTTCTAATTTGTCATCCGTTTCATTCAGCCCCCTCCCTTAGCCCAGCTCTTAAGAGTAATGGTCATGCGTGTGCTGTACACATGTGTTGGCACGAATCAGATACACTTGTGTGTTGCTGAATTGGATCTTTTGCATGTATCTGCGCATTTAACGTGCACTCAAATGTGTGGCATTTAAAGCTGTAAATGTCTCCAAGATATCTAATTACACATGGATTTTTGTGTTATGCCAGAAACTGACCGGTCATAAATGTTTAATGAAAACAGGTGCAATAAATTACATACAGAAAGACTTTAAATAGCAAAAGCTTTTCAAAAGAAAAGGGAGGGGGGTGTCGCACGGTCCCTTTATTTCCCTGCACACCTGCTGTTTTTTGTGCATGAATGAGGCTAATGTCACTTTAAGAAAGCTTGTCAGGCTCCGAATGAGTAAAATTAATGAATTTGATTATAGCTTTGTCTAATAGCTTGTGTATCAGCGTTTCCTGTTTTTAATCACTACTGCTAAAGCTTACAGCCCAGGGGCACGTTTTTAATTCTTCCTCTCTTCTCAAGCCCTACTAACAAAAGAGAAAGGAAAAATAATAATTGTTTGGTTCAGATTTAATAACAAGCAATAAAAACCAACCAACCACGTTTTACCATTTCTCTATTCAATCTCCTTTCCATGCTAATATTAGACATTTTTGTTCCCCTTATGTTCCTTTTTTTCTAGATTACGTGAAGATATTGAACATTTTCCTCAGATAAATATTTCAGTTTGCTTATGAAAGGGGGAGAAGGTTGTCACATGAATATGGAATGATATTTCCTTCATGCTTCATTATCATCGGCCGCTTTTTGTAATGACAGCCCTAGCAATAGAATATTTACGGGAGGCTTTTTTCGGTGGCCATTTAGCCCTAGTGTTAGTTCTGAAGGGCACCTGCTTCCTCTGCATTTTGTCTCTCTGTACATGATATGCCCATGTCTTTTTATTGAAAGATGTACAGTGGACATGAGTGGCTATATTTTAGGCTTTGAATTCTCTATACAAAATTGTAGCAAAGAAAGTCAAGTGTGTGAGAGTATAAGGGAATATAGTAAACCCAAAATTAAACCAAAAGGGCTTCAGGGGAAATGTGTTGGTGCTCTTTGGGTAAGGGATTTATAAAGATAAACAATGAAACCATAAGTCCAAGCGAAAAAATTTAAAAGCCTTTATTAACATGACTGAAATATAGTAAGTAATATTTAATATTTGGGAATACATTAAACATTTGGAAAGATATTTAATGTATATTGTATTGTAAAATGCTTGGATATGTTCTAACATTTTAAATCAACACTTATTTATATTAAGTGAACATATCATTTAATTGCATGCATTCCATATTTTTTAATTTTAATTAATTACTTGTAAAATTGGCAATTATATTGGCTGTTCTAGTTTCATGAATTTAAAGTACAGTGTTAAAATACACATTCAGGGGGCATCATTTGTAACTTTAAAGGGACATTTCACCTAAAAATGTAAATTCATTACTTCTCAGCAAGCATTTTTTGTTTTTAAAAGATGCCTAATAGATGTCTAATAGACGTCTAAACATGGTCATCTTGGCTAAAACAAGGCTAAATTTGGGCTGTCATTAAAAATCTAATAGACGTCTAATAGACATCTAAGAATACCCAAAACTAGACTAGTTTTGGGCTATTCTTAGACGTCTGTTGGATTTTCGCTGAAAGCCCATATTTAGCTTTGTTTTAGCCAAGCTACGTTTAGATGTCTATTAGACGTCTATTAAACACAAAATTGTTTGCTGGCTTCTGACCCTCTACTTGTTTAAAACTTCATTGAATTTCTCTAGTCTGTTGAGCACAAAAGATGTGAGGTTAGCACTGTCACCTGGTTTGAGTCCCGGCTGAGTCAGTTGGCATTTCTGTGTGGAGTTTGCATATTTTCCCCATGTTGATGTGTAAATGTGTATAGCACAGGCCAAAGACACGTTCTATAGGTGAACTGAATAAACTAAATTGGCTGCAATGTATGTGTGTGAATGTAAGTGTGTATGGGTGTTTCCCAGTACTGGGTTGCAGATGGAAGGGCATCCTCTGTGGATAAGTTGACGGTGCATTTTGTTGTGGTGACCCCACAATAAAGGGACTATGCCAAACGAAAATTAATGAATGAATAAATATATATGTTTTTTCCTTCTGACCCAAAGTGGAAGTCCCGTAGGTTGCCATTGATCAAACTTGCTGGTTCAGCACATCCCACTGGTGCTCCGTTGTGTTGCGATCTGGGGAATTTGGAGGGGAAGGCATCCCCTTGAAACAGCTTCTCATCTTTTTCAAGCTATTCTTGAACAGTGTGGCAGAGTGCATTATCCTTATAAAAGGCCGCTTCCATTTGGCAACAGCATTGAGTGTACCTGGTCTGTGGTAGTTTGGATGGGTGTCACGTGCCAAATTGAAATTCACATGAATTGCCAGACCCAGGGTTTTCCAGCAGAACGCTGGCCATATCATCACACACCCTCCATTGACTTGTCCTGCAGTGCATCCTGGTCACATTACTTTCCCTGGTAAATGGTGCCCACATACAAAGCTGTTTATGTGAAATGCAGTCCCATATGCTGCATAGATACTGTGATGCACTGTGTGGTGCAACAAATTCCTCCCATAATTATTCAGTGAAATGTTTTTTTTTTTCTTGGCTTGACCCAGACAGGATACCTTTCCTTTTGCATCAGAAAGCCTAGAGCACCCAGCACCCTACTGTGGTTTGTGTGGACTACTGTGGATAAATTTTCATTGTGTTGACAGGAGGCAACCCAAATGCCTTGCATTTTCAGAGATACTCTGACCACCCATTTGACTCTTTTTCAAAGTTGCTCAAATCCTTATTCCTGTCTTTCTCCAGCATCTACTGGATTTCTCCTGCTACCAATTAGATAGTCATGCAAGGTTTATGACTGCATACACTTGAAAATGGATTCCATGAGTTTTGTGACTTCGTTCAGGTCAGCTGTGTTTACTCAAATCATACTTCTAACCTTTCCTCCTTATCCCTCTGTTTTATGGACAGACACACTTTGAAGCATCGTATTTTTGCAGGAGCACTTTCTGAAACATTGTTGAGCTTTATTTATCCTTGCCGCCTCCCACCTGCCTCTCTCCATCGCAATATTTGCTGCTCTCAACCTGGGACATGAGCCTAGCTCAATCCCTCAGGGTCAGCATGTTTCTGACTGTGTGTGAGCGAGAAAGAGACTGAGAGGACGTGGGAAGATGGGAGAGTGTGTAGGTAAAAAATGTCAAAGGTGTCTTCATGAAAAAGAAGAGCTAGAGTGGAAGGTGCTTGTGTGTGTGTGTGTGTGTGTGTGTGTGTGTATGTGTGTCTCAGTAAGTGCACATACATCACTCACGCTCTCCATCCCACAAAAATGCCATCTGACATCTCTCTGTCTGATTATGTGGGCACTTTAAGGGCATAAATATTAATGCCACTCCATTTTATTCAGGATGTTGGCCTTTCGCTGTGATAGGACACAGTCTGCTGTTTAAAATGGTATTTGGGTGCGAGGTTAGGAGAGGGCGGAAATGTCATCATGTGTGGTATACAATTCAGTGCAGTATCTGAGACAGCAAATACTTTGAAAAGGAGCACTATATAGATAGAACAAAACTACTTACAGGCCTTAGCTGTGAAACAAAGAGATTAAGGATGATCTGAGGCTTTAGGTACATTGACTTTGGCATCAAGAGAGCAGTGAGATGTGCAATGGGCCAGTGAAGCCCTGCAAAGAGAGGTGAATAAAACGGCTTTCCAGTCACCTGTTAGTGCTCTGCAAAGTAGACTTTACAAATGTATCCTGCCATTACAAATCACCAATTATAAATCTTGGACACAAAGCTGCATAGACTGCATTAAAATAAAATAAAAAACCTCCAGATGGCTTTACTTATAAAAGGATTGTTCTAGTTTGGTCTTCACTCGATACTTGTAGATATTTGGGTATTTCTGTGACTATAATTTAAGCATCTGATTTGATCTGGTTTATTCAGATTTATTGTTTATAGACATGTCTTTCATCAGTCTGAGGTAGGAGCTGGAGCATGGTTTTTAAACTTTTACAGACAACAAATAAATTCTTGACAAAGTCAAGACACTGTTGACAGAATATACTCAGCGTCTGAGCACATTTGGTTCACACGGGACAAAGAGCCAAAGCCTTGTGTGGAACCCCTCATCCTGTGGAGATTGTGTTAAGGTCACAGTGACCTTTCTCTCTCTGGCTTACTCTCTTTTTCTGTTTTTTTCACTCTCAGTAGAGGGAGGGAGCAATGCTTATTTACACTAGCCACCTTAGAATGGTTGTGGCTTTTTGGAGACACATGAGACTATGAGGAATGTACACAAGCATCAGTGAACAGTACCACCGCCAGATGGCATCACTTACAGACAGCTTTTTATTCACAACTATAAAAAAGGGGTTTAAAGTGCCTTTATTATAAAATATTAATAAAGTTAATCCTATTTTTAGGGTGTCCCTGTATTATAAAAGGTTATAGTTTTGGTTTTTGGGGTCCCCAACAACAGGCTAATATGCATGCAAGGTCAAAAAACCTCTTATATCTTATATGCATTCATTTTGACATACAGAAATGATCACAACAACTCCAATATGATTTGTTCAGCGATTAATTTTTCCAAACTCCTCTTTAGTAATACTTTATTTTGATGGTCCATTTGAGTATTAGTAGACTGTCTGCTTAATATCTGTTGATATGCTCGTTCAACAGACATTTAACTGACTATAAGAAACCTTGCAAATACATGTCAACTAACCCTAAACCTAACCCCAACCAAACAGTCTACTTATAATCTAATGAGAAATAGTTGACATGTACATGCAATGTAACTTAAATTCAACAAATGGACCATCAAAATAAAGTGTGGCCGTGCATTTTGCAAACGAAACATCCATCACCGCTTATCAAGCCAATTTTGAAGTTAAAGAAGCCAGGGTACAGAGTATATACAGTATGCCTAAGCCCAGTGCAGGAATTCATTGATGAAGCAATGCATTTGCACTAGCATATTGCTCTATTCCTAATCATAACTTCATTTAATAACAACAATATACCTTCAGTATTAATTGACACTGGCAAATCATGAACTATCGTGAACATTAACAGCAGAGGACGTGCAAGTTTGTTGGTCCATTTTTGCAGCTCTAACTATTGAAATGAAAATGAAAGTCAATGGGTTCATACCTTAATGTTTTCTGCGTTTGGTGTGTGACAGCTGATGGTGGCCAATCAATGACAGATGCCATGGAAGTTCAGAAGCACATTAAAACTGGTGAAGGAAGCAGCACACATTACATTTTTCATGGGGTTTTAGAAGTGTTTTGTCAATACCCCCAATGTCAGTTAACCAGAGAGATGCACAACACACAACTTAATCCAAATTTTGCTTGCAAAAGAGAACAAGAAGGCAACCATTTTTTTAATCACACTAGCAGGTTGTGTTATTCGGAAGAAAAAGGTTTGTCGAAATAAACTGTCTACTGCCAAAGTCCCTGTCAATATCTGATAAAGTCCCATATATTAAATTTATTTGGTATTGATCCTTCCTTTAATAATAAATGGACAGTAAATCCCGCATTGTTGTGTAGGTAACTATAGCAGTGATCAGTAAAATGACAGAAACAGCCTGGTTGAGGATACTGTGGTACTTTAATGAAAATAAGCTTTAAGCATGTATTCTCTACAATCTCCTCTATAGGCAATCAATCAATCAATCAATCAATATTTTCCCTTGCAGAGGACAATATTGAAGCATCGTCAGGCAATCCAATCACCCACAGTCTATTACAGAGTTGGAGGAAGAACAGGGGTTTTCCTGGGTTTGCGTGTGCAACAACTGGGCTGGGCAGTATATTTGTTCAGATGACATAATGAAGATTTACAAAGTGCCGTATAATTCTAATGACTGAGTCGACTTAATTTTTGAGAGACAATAGCTTTATACATAGTACACTTTCAGATTTAATCCTCAGCTCTGTTTTCATTCACTTAGAGCTTTTACACATTGCATCTAAGGTAGTTTTCAATAAAACATAATAGGGGCTCTTTAAGTTTTTCTAAAGCTGTTCATGAGCAGACTGTTGGGTTGTGAGCATGTCTTTTTCAGTTCTTGACTATTCTCGCAAAGCCAGACCTCAGACTGACGGCTGAAGGTCTGGGAATCTTGGCCACTTTGAATGGTCAAGAAACACAGACAAAGCTATATGGCTGACCAGTTAACCAACCAATTTCGATTTGTGCCTTGTCATGTTTAAAGTGTGGGAATGTCAAAAGAAAAACAGCTTGACATGCAACTGTGCCATTCGAAAAAAGTATAAGCATACCTGGTTTAATCATGTATATCTAAACCAATCAGAGGATCTGCTAAGTTGTTTCCAGAAAAGTATACCATATCCATCAGACATTTAGTCACAAGTGCATGGGTGGTGCTTGGTGTCATAATCAATTCTATTTTTACAATTAACAAATAACTTGATGGTACCATGTACAATAGTCAAGATTTGAAGTGGATCAAATATGTTATTTCAAAATTGTCCTAATACAATGTTATATAGCACATTCATCATGTATGATCATACACCTAAAGCACTTCACAATCATGAGGAGGAGTCTCTCCACACCACCACCACTGTGCATGAAACAAAAATATCATGGTTTCACTGTATCACGGTATTGTGCTCGCTGCTCTAAAATACATTTGTTTTAAATGTCTAGGTAAAAAAACATAAACTTTTTCCCCCTTTTTAAAACAATATATTTTTAAAAGATTTATTATATGTTGGAGCAGTAAACATCAGGCTATATAATTCAGAAGCATCATTTACTTCTGCTGTCTTCATTTGTTTCAAAAACACAGATTTATTTACAATTTTAATTTAAAACAACATCTTTGGATATTTTTTTTGCTGGAGATACTGTTGTCCTAAAAAACAAACAAAAAAATTGTAAGCTCAATACCATGCAAATGTCAACCTTGCCATGAACAAAATTAAGTTTTTGCCAAAATAGCGAAACCGTTTCTGCGTTTTTTGTGCAAGCAAGTATTTTACAGTGCTTTAAAATAACTCAAAAATGCCTCTGGTAATATTTTCAAACTATTATATTTGATTTACCAAAATCACACAAGTGCCAATTTCATATGTCGCATCCATAACGAAGCTTTTTCCTCATAAATGGAAAAAATGGCAACTAACATAAAATCAATTGTTTTTGTTGTATAGAGAGCCCACTCCTTTTGATTAGCCTTATTTCTTTTGAGTTGTGCAGTTTAATTCACAGAATTTCTACAAAGTATGTTATATACTGTAAACTCGCAGACTTTTTTTTGTCACATCCATAATGGCATGTTGATTTTCCTCATTTAAAATAAAAAACATGTTTACAGATATTTTTCTGCTCCCAAAACTCTGTGTTTAGTTGTTTTGGAAAATACAAACAGATGTTTCAATATAATGTTAACATATACTTGCTCTGTGAATTTATGTTTTAAGATTTTACTGCAAATGTCACCTCCATAACACTGGAATTGCTCATAAATAATAATAAAAAAAAAATCTTACACGCACCTTAAGAACGGTATTACAGGAAATTTTGACGGTTTTAAAACCTTGACTTTTTCAAACCACGCTATACCTTGAAGACGGTTATTGTCCCATGCCTAACTGACAGTATAGCATCCCATTAACTTTACTGGGGCATTAGGACTCACACAGACCGCAGGTTGAGTACCCCCTGCTGGCCTCACTAACACCACTTACAAGATTGAGTGCTGTTCCATAAATTAAGGACAACTTTGATGCAAGGTTTTTATTCGCTTCAAATGTTGACTACTGTATTTTTAATCACAAACTATGCATTATTACCCAAAATTAAACTTAATGTTTATTGCTAACTTTGTAAACATGCTCTAAGCAGGTACATTAAACTAAAATAGATTTCTTTTAAAGTTAGTGGTTTGTATTTACTTTAGCAATTGTTCTTTATGGACTGTTGGTTGGGGTTTGATCTTAACTGGTTTAGGAAACTAAAAAATGTGCTGGAACACTTTTATTCCTATCCCACCATAAACTATCTGCTCTATATGATTTTGCCTTATATTTAGCTGAGAAATATTGGGGATGGTCAAAAGTTTCTGTTGTAAAAGGTGCAAAATGGCCAATTATTGGATTCAGGAGACCTGAGCTTCTTATGGCAATCATATGACACATGGGGTACTCATCAGCAGTGACATAGTAACAGCAAACCCTTCAGCTTTATTTTGAGGTTTCCATTCAGTATGATTTGTGCAGTACCAAAGTGCACATAACCATGCAGTAAATCCCTCTACCCAATTATGTAGGGCACTCAAATCACTACCAAACTAAGTAGCTGACTTTGACTTCTGGCAGCTGGAAAGCCATTAAAACAGTAATAGAATGGACACACTTTTGTGCTGAAAAAAGTATCACCTGAAGCCACTATGGGTAAGCTTTTACCTTTGAACTGACATGAAAGGAACAGCAAATGACTAATGCTTAAATAACTGTATTTTTAAAGACAGACCACCTCTGTGACAGAAGTGTTTTGACCACCCCTGACCCAACCTCTCCCTTGTGGCGATCTAGCAGCCTTTTCAGCAGGTCACCGTCTCCTCTGAAGACCATCTGTGAAGCATCTCCCTCCATTCATTACAACTGTCCAGGGAGGCTTTGGTTTTTGAGGTTGCTTCTCCTTGTCTTGTTCCTTTCCCCATTGTTTGCATGGGACCATGGGACACAACATTTCACAGGTCCAAGACTCTGACTTCACAGTGCTTCTCTCATACATCTTCACCTACCAGATGCTGGCATCTTGCAGAGAGATGGAACGACCCTGACACCATTGCAGAGCGACGTTCGCAGAAACCAGATCGATTCATCCCCGGTTCCCTGCCGTATCAAAGCAAGGAATTTGTTTTGTAAGTCATAAAGGGATATAGGAGAGGGCGTCGGTGAGACCGAGACACAACAGAATTGAGTATACTTCTCTGGAATGCCCTGGGTTATCAGACTCATTAATCTACATGTCATGGGCAGTGGATGAATAATTGTGTGTGGAATTTATCTGCCAACGTGATGCGGAGTTGCTCATCGTCTTCCCCTTGCGCCTGCATCCCACGCTTTGTGCTTGGCCCTTTAATTATTGTATGCTTTGTCTTTGCCGTCTCTAGTCTTCAGGGGAAACGAGGGCTGAAATATGCTATTCCTGCATTTAGAAGGACACTATATCCTTAGTGTGACACTGATGTTTTTCAAAAACAAGTAGAAGAAAGACTCTGACGGGCCTATTACAAACATATGAACAACAAAAACCTTTTCATTTTTGAAATACCAATCTATATATGTGATATTTGGAATACAAGAGTACATGGTTGTGTTACTATTGTACAGATTTTAAATGTAATAACTTATCACCTTTGTTTACCATTTGGTCTATGTAGAGTTGCTGGGATATTGGTGTCAGTCGCATCTAGGTGGTATCATGGTTGTGTTACTATGGTACAGATTTTAATTGTAATAATATATCACCTTTGATTACCATTTTTTCAATGTACAGTTGCTGGGATATTAGTGCTTGTCACATCTAGGTGGTACCATGGTTGTGTTTCTATGGTGCTCATTTTAATTGTAATATCACATCACCTTTGATTACGGTTTGTTCAATGTAGAGTTGCTGAGATATTGGTGCCAGTCCCATCTAGGTGGTACCATGGTTGTGTTACAATGGTACATATTTTAATTGTGATATAATATCACCTTTAATTATTATTTGTTCAATGTAGAGTTGCTGTGATATTGGTGCCTGTTCCGATCTAAGTGGCACCATGGTTGTTACTATGGTACAGATTTTAATTGTAGTATCATATCACCTCTGATTATGATTTGGTCGATGTAGAGTTGCTGGGATGTTGGTGTCTGTCCCATCTAGGTTGTCGCATGGTTGTGCTATTATGGTACAGATTTTAATTGTAATATCATATCACCTTTGATTACTGTTTAGTCGATGTAGAGTTGCTGGGATATTGGTGCCTGTCCCATCTAAGTGGTACCATGGTTGTGTTATTATGGTACAGATTTTAATTTTAATATCATATCACCTTAGATTACCATTTGGTCGATGTAAAGTTGCTGGGATATTGGTGTCTGTCCCATCTAGGTGGTACCATGGTTGTGTAACTATGCTACAGAATGTAATTGTAATATCACATCACCTTTGATTACTATTTGCTCATTGTAGAGTTGCTGGGATTTTGGAGCCTGTCCCATCTAGGTGGTACTAAATAGTACCATGGGCTTTTATTAAACAGAAGAATAAAACACAAGAATGTTCAACCAATGAGAACCCTCAAAATGGGTGTTTTTTTACAAAAAAAAAGATAAAAGCACACGGCAAGTATTTTATAGAACACTACATCATAAGATTAAAGTGTGCAGTAAAAGAATTAACACTTAGCCTATTCGAAGAGTCAGCAAGACCACTGATTTGATATATACAAATTAGTGGTTCTCATCTGTGGACATTTTGTATGCTTGTCTTATGTGACGCACTTAAGTTCATTGAGCTCTCTGCTATTGAGCTGATCTGAACCAGGTTTGTTAATGAATATGTACAAAATGTGTAGATTGGTGGGTGCTAAGGAATGAAATTGAGGACTTCTGATCCCCACTAATCCAGATACACTTGAGAAACATTTTTTTTTTCTTTGTCTTAACCCAGTATAGGGCACTCATTGAAAGAAACTCATTAGGAAACCATGTAATGTTACTGGTGTTATTACAAGACATGTATTTAAAACTTGACTCTGATTTATCAGAGGTCGCCACAATGAAATGAACCGCCAACTATTCCAGCTTAAATAACATTCATACACTCTCACATTCATACACACTCTCATAAACTATGGCCAATTTAGTTTATTCAATTCACCCGTACCGCATGTCTTTGGACCGTGGCGGAAACCAGAGCACCCAGAGGAAACCCATGCGAATACGAGGAAAACATGCAAACTCCACACACAAATGCCAACTGGCAGAGCGAGGACTCAAACCAGCAAGCTTCTTGCTGTGAGGCGACAATGCTAACTACTAAGCAACCGTACCGCCCCAGACTTGAATTGTAATCAATGTAAATTAGGTTACCATATATAGTTTATCTCTCAATAAAGGATTAGAACACGTATACTAGTATTTGAGAGAAATATATATTAATGGAAACTGTTTTAGTGTTGACAGGTATGCTGTATATGAGGTGTATATATTGTCAATGGTGTATCATTAATGTAGAATATTTTGATATGGTTAATGCACAAACTTGCTAAATCTATTGTGGGTGAAGTAAGAATTCAGAGACCTTCTCACTGGAAAACACAAAGCCCTAGTGCCGATGACTTTCAGACGCATCATGCAAACATCTCCCCCAACATTTGTAAACGCCTTCTTGTCTTTGATAGTTCCTCTTTGTTACCTGATGCATGGTTTTAGAAGATGAAAAGAGATGAGGCAACATCAAAACACAAACAACAAACTTGTTGACAATAAAAAGGGAGGGGGTAGACATAACAAACATTGCTTAGGTCTTTTGTGCCTTGCACAACCAAGAGGGAGAGGGGGAAATGAGAGAGAGAGAGAGAGAGAGAGAGAGAGAATCAGTCAAGCTTCGTTTCTTGTGTTCTCTCAGAAGTGAGAAGAACAAAGAGAGAGTAAGTCTTTTGAGATGAACCTCTCTGTTACGCAGAGGAGTGGGCCATGCTTGGAGATAACGACTCCTCTGCCATTTGTACCAGCAGTTGATGTGTCAATAAGAAAAAGAAATGGAGTGAGAAATGCAGCTTACCTGTTGTAACACACCACAGAAGGACCCTGTCGGCTGCTTTTTAGTCACACACTGCTTGAAAAAAAGGAAGCATAACAGCTGATTCATCTTCTTTTGCCTTTAATTCTTGCTGCACTTATTAATTTCACCCCCAATGTCACCTGTGTCAGTTTCAAATCCCCATAATACCCAGCGCTGCATTTATTCCTTAGTGCTGGTGAAAACCTGAAAAGTGGGAGCAATGGCAACCGGGTCAACCTTCAGATACCCCTCTCCATCTCAGCCTCTCTCTCCCAGACAAAGAGAAAGAAGCAGCGGGCTGATGTTTTTTAAAGAGATTCCCTGACCTCTGGGTGCATGGCTGAGTCTATACTTAATGGACAAGCCATAGTTTTAGAATCTGCTTTGTGTGGCAGATTTTTACCAATGCGCTATTACATTTAAAGGACACCAACATATTCACCTGTTCTTATGGAGGCAACAGAGGGCATCAGTGTCAGTTCAAGGTTTTGTCCAAGGTTTTTCTGGGTAATTCCAGTTCACCTTGTTGAGCATCTGAGTGAAATGCAATGAAGTTTTGAAGGTCAGATAATGCAGGTGTATTGTCATGTGTATATGCAGCTTGAACGGGTGTGCCTGTGTTTGTGTGTGTGCACGTCTTACTATGGAGGTGAAGTTGAAATTTTGGCTTTGTGATTAAATTTTGTAGAATTATATTGAGCCCCGGTGCTATTTGCACAAAATTATATTGTTATATTTTGCATGTTTTGTGGCACTTACAAAGTGATCCCGGAGATGCAGTGCATACATGGTTTAGACTGTTTTAGATTGATACAAACCAGCTGCTTCATAGTGTTGAATATAATATTAGTATCCAACAGGCTAGATTTACCTACAGGTGTCAGATCACTCTGTCAACATCAGCAAATGAGGGAAACCGGATCTGGTGCTAGTTCAAAAGGCTGTTGAAAACCATCAAACTATCAGCAGGAATTTGTGATTACTGCTGGAGTCATAGTTGAATTTAGCTTTGAAATGCTTAATATCCCTTTTAAAATGACCATGGTGGCTTTTTTTTCTGCTAACCTTTATTATTTGTCTAGAAATATTTCAGAAATCCCATTACTCAAAAGATGCTTGATGCACCTTAATGTTTATCTCATGGGGTGAATCATTTTGACTCTCAATTTGATGCCTACTGTTACTTGAAACAATGAGCTTGTTTACATGCACATCAATATGCAGATAACTCAAAAATCAGCTTATACTTATTGTCCTGGTTTACATGAAAACAAATAATCTGACAATGCAAGTAAACCTTGCGTACAAGACTTAATATTTTTGTTTGTTTTTTTCTGGTGGTAGTGGCATCAAAATTTAATAATGTGCTTATTTAACTTAGAATTTTTCTGGGCAAGAACGCATTTGAGTTTATGGTTCTTCCTCCTTGTCCGAATGTGCTAAAATCTGCAGTAAGAATAATTTCCTATCACACAAGACATAAGTTTATGCACTTGATTAAATAAATTGATAGAAAGTAGGTACATGAGTTTAGATGCTTGGTGCAGTTGGTTCAAAAATCTTACTGTAACATTTTCATTCCTTAACACTAGAACCACCAATGGTAAAATTTACCCATGTTCATGAATACTGTTTTAATATGACAAAAATACAAATGTAACCGTTTCATGCCACAGTAATGTGAAGTCATGAAGAATTATTATTTTAGTCATTAACTGTAGTGCTGAGCCAGGATGCACCACTCACTCATACCACTCGTCACTCATGGCTTTTAGTGCCTATAATACATATATGACATTTATAAACAGTTTTCTTTATTCCATTATGACTAAAACTGATTATGAGATAGTGGGCGTGCAAAACACTGCACTGTACATAACTATATCATACTGCTCAGTAAAAACAGGCCATTACAGGGAGGATGGGATTAAGTGATTTTTTAAATGCTATTAATACATAGCTGTTAGAAAAATACATGTTGAGTAGGTCAGTGTTAAGAAATGTGTGTGTGTTTTTTTTTAATTAGGTGCTGTATGGAATTGGGGAGAGCAAACTAAAACTTTCTTTAAAACTTTCTGAAAATCAAAAGTACATATGAAAAACAGCCATGACTAACTTTTACCTCATGAAGGTTGTAGCAGGTAGTTGCTTGTGGCCTTTTTCCGATAAAAGAAAATGGGTTAAGGTGTTCACATGACCACATGCATTGTCAGCTTAAATGTAATCAACTTTTACCCCTTTTCAAGATTTATGATAAGTCTATTGTGTCTCCCGAATGTGTCTGAAAAGTTTGAGCTCAAAACACGCATCATATTATTTATTATACCTTTTTAAGTTTTGGAAATTAAGACATTGCAGCTGTTTTTGTGTCCTGTGCCTTATGCAAGTGAGCTTGTTCTGCCCACCGACCATTCCTTCATGTTTGCCAGAGATCGAGTGCATGTAGATTCATGTAGATAAACAGCATAGTGACAGACAGAAGGGAGCAGATCTCCATTACTACAGTAAGAACTTTCCTAAATGTTATTTGATATAGTTGTTGTGGAGTTAATTTAAGCCTTTCGGCAATGATGAGTCACACAAAATGTCATAATAAAGTTTGCACGCATGCGCACACACACCCTTTAGTTTTGTACTGTTTTTTGCACAGCAAATGTGACAGGATACACATTAATATTATACAATGCTGTATGGACCTCTGTTATGTTAATGTACAAAATAAACCCGATTTAAGTCCACAAAACAGGATTGAAGTGTCTTCTGTTATAATTGCAGTTGTGGTAATGAATTATGTAGCAACTTTAACTTGTAAAACTCATTCTTGAGGTGCAGATGACCACAGCTGAGATGTTTTAATCCCAGCTGCTTTGCACACGTCCTGTCTTGTGAATGTAATATACGTGTTACTAAGGAGACATGTTAATATTCATCTGTCAATCAATTTGGTGGGCGGGGAAAGCGCACTCCTACAATCCGTAGCGGCGGGCCTCAAAATGGGAGGAATTTGGATCCTATTTTAACACCAGGAAATTTAAAGAATTATTGTCTTAATATCACCCCAATATCACTGTGAACCTACACACAGTTCTGTCCAAACAGCTTACAAAAGTTGATTTTCATTATAGGTGCCCTTTAAAAACGTATATGCAAATGGACTCAATTTAAAATGTCCTCTTGAGATCAAGCCTGTGCAAAAAACAAAACAAAACAAGACCCAACAACTAATAACCAAAACAAAAAAGCTATAATTTCAAATATATGAATGCATTGGACACGGTTTTGGGACTGAGCACTCTCTTCATCTCTTAAATATCAAATCTCTACCTTTATATCACAGATTTTCTCTGGGCTCCTCAGTCTGCAAGGGTGCCAGGGGGCCGTTTAGGGCCAGGGCGGGATGAGGACAGAGCCCTTCCAAGCCCCCGGGTGTGTCGCCGCTGTTTATGATGTGCTCATAATTAAGCGTGTGCTGGGCTGGCATTGAAGTGGACACAGAGGAACTGTAAGGGCTGCAGGAAGATAAATGAGGCCAGCAGATGTAATATCTCTGGACTTATGGGACTGCCCCACTGTTGAAGACTGTCAGGAGTGATTATTAATGTATGATATCCCCACCACTGTAATGAGCACGTAAAAGCAAAGAGCGTAAATGCACACATGCATTCACACTTCGCACACACACACACATATATGTGCATATGTTCTTTATTGGCTTGAACAGGTTGATGTGGACAAAGCTTGAAAGCCAGTGTCTCTCTTATTATTTATTTTTTAGTCAGAATAAACACAGCTGCTACAATGACTCACATGAACGGTAGTCTATGATACACAGAACATCACTAAGAGAAGATTTGGTAGCGCATTAATTGCTATAGATTAATGACTTATTTTAGCAAATGGACTTTTAACATCACTGGTTCTGTTCTCCCCCAGTTAGCATAGCATGTTCTTTACACAGCAGTTCTTGTCCTTATTGGATTGGAAGTTGCATTTCCTCACAAAGCATCAGTGTCTTCAAAGAAACATAACATTTGAGTATGGCTGCATGTCTAAAATAAGATTGTAGTTACTTTGGCAAGTAATTACACTTTAAACTGTAACATTATAAACATTTTCCTGCTTTTTTAATATCAAAGCTGTTAAAAAAGAAAATTACATTAAACTGGAAGGGGTAAACAATTTAAACTAGAAAGCAGTTCCATTTGTCTCCAAATTACATGCTTTGATCACACCTTACTGCCAACTGAAAGGGAATATTTAATCTCTTTAATTTACCTAGAAATGCAGCTCATGTTTTCAACACAGGCTCATTTGAACTATGTGTTTCAGCCTACATTTTGTGAAACTGCAAGAACATTTAAACTTAAGCATACATGTGGCTGCAGTTTCTAGGTAAAATGAATGCTGAGCTGTTTCACACTAAAGATATTTAACAGGGACACATTATCGACAAATAAAGGATTATTTTCATTAAGTTCTTTGCCCGATGCCAAATAAATACCACAAAACAACTTAATGGGGACTATGATTTGTATTCAATATATTTGCCCCACCTAATTATCTCCAACATTTGTTTGGAATTAGATGCAAGCAGAGTATGGCTGTTTGAAAAGCATACATTGCCGTTTGCTGTCATTCATTCATTAATTTTCCTTTGGCATAGTCCCTTTATTCATCAGGATTTACCAAAGTGGAATGAACCACCAACTTATCCAGCGTATGTTTTACACAGCGGATGCATTTCCAGCCTCAGCCCAGTACTGGGAAACATCCATAGACACTCATTTACTGTGGCCGATTTAGTTTATTCAATTCACCTATACCGCATGTCTTTGGACTGTGGGGGAAACTGAAGCACCCAGAGGAAACCCACACAAACACAGCGAGAGCACGCAAACTCCACACAGAAATGCCAACTGACCCAGCCAGGACTCAAACCAGCGACCTTCTTGCTGTGAGGCGACAATGCTAACCACTGAGCCACCATGTCGCTTCTGCCATCAGCTGTTAAAAAGTAAATTTAGAATTGTCAAGAGAAAATAGCTACAGTTATACATGTATGGAAAATCTGAAAACTGGTTTTACCACAACTCTAGCATCAACCGTCAATGAAATAATACATTTTTTCTGCTCACCTTGACTGGAATTTAAGCTTGTGGTTTTTACAAGATACTTGCCATTCCTGCAGGCAATACTTTTATATATAGAGTTCTTTCACACGTTGATTGTCATGTTGAAGCAAAATCATTTCATTTCATTATACCAAAAGGTACCTATAGTTTGGTTACAAAACTATGTAGGTGTTTTTTCAGTGGCAGCTGTTTCTTCCTTGTCTTAAGTGCTTTTTTATCTTGGATTTTGAAAATTGTAAACAAAACATGATCAGTAAGTTATGATATGTTTTAACTTACTAAGCGGTGATAATCATGTTTAATCTTTTGTAAAATTTATATTAGAGTTTAATATATGTTGAAATGACTTGTACAACCCCAAATAAGAAAAAAATTAGGACAGTATGGAAAACGCAAAAAAAAAGTAGTTATTTCTTAATTTACTTTGATTTGTATTTCATTACAGACAATACAACACACATTATTTTATTATTATATTATTCATTATCATAATTCAATTTTGGTTCTGGCAACACATTTAAAAATAAAGTTGCAACAGTAAATAATTTACCAATTTTAATGTTGCCATTCCTTTTCACAACACTAAAACGATTTTTAGGCACTATGGATAAGTCGCCACCTTGGAATTATAAGGTTCTATCTGCATTCTGAATGATTTTGGGATATTGATCTTCAAAGGTTTTGCATTCCATATAGCAAACAGTATGTGTGTAACATTTGTTTTCAAAATAAAAAGCCTTAAAATGTAAACAACTTATAAAAAACATCCCATAATGTGAATAAGTTGTCTTTTAATAAGAGTATGTTAATAACTCAATTTTGACAAAAATGTCAGATAGAACCTTATAATTCTAAGGTGACAAAGTGATGAAGTGTTTCAGGTGTAATTTTGTCCCATTCTTCCTGCAATCAAGTCTTAAGGTGGGCAACAGTATGGGATCTTCATTGTCACATTATGTGCTTCAAAATGCACCACACATTCTCTATTGGAGACAGGTCGGGGACTGCAAGCAGGTCAGTCAAGTACCTGTATCCTTTTCCTCCGCTGCCAAGACTTTGTAATGTGTGCAGAATGTGGTTTTGCATTGTCTTGTTGAAATATGCATGGGCATCCCTAAAAAAGAAGGTAGCATATTGTGCTTTAAAATCTCTATGTACTTTTCAGCTTTAAGTGCAAGTTACCTTTGCCAAGGGCACTCACACAACCCCATACCATGACAGACCCTGGCTTTTGGACTTGTTACTGGTAACAGTCTGGATAATCCTTTTCTTCTTTGGTCCAGAGCACACGGTGTCCAATTCTTCTCTGCAAAAATACCTGAAATACTGATTCCTCTGACCACAGTACACACTTCCACTGTGTCATGGTCCATCTCAGAGTCCAGAGAAGTTGACGGTGCTTCTGGACACTGTTAACATAGGGCTGCTTTAGGCACAATACAGTTTTAACTGGCATTTATGGGTGTAACTATGTATTGTTTTACTTGACAAAGTTTTGCCAAAGTAGTCCTGAGCCCATGTGGTGATATCATATGTAGATGAATGAGGATTTTTGATGCAGTACTGCCGATTGAGGGATCGGAGATCACGATAGTTCAGCTTAGGCTTGCTCCCTTGTTTTTTACACACTGAAATTCCTCAATATTCCTTGAATCTTTTAATTTTGTTGTGCACTGTTGAAGGTAAAATATCTAAATGTTCTTAGAGGAACATTGTTTTTTAAACATTTCAATAATTTTCTCATGTATTTGTTGGCAAACTGGCGATCCTCGGCCTATCTTTGCTCCTAAAGATCTAGATCTTTCTTAGAGGCTGCTCTTGTACCAAATCATAATTACAATCATTTGTTGACATCACCTGTTTCAAATCACATCATTGTTTAACCAATTTACCTGATTACTAGCCCTAAATTGCTACAGTGCCACAATTTTTTGGATATTTTGGAATGTGTTACAGGTCTTAATGACAGGAAAGGATGTTTATTTAGAAATGAAATGAAGGTGACCAGACAAAACATGAAATATTTTGTGTTCATATTGTTTGCAATGAAAAACAAATCAAAGTAAATTTGGAAATCACTACTGTTTCCATACTGTTCCAACTTTTTCTGATTTGGGGTTGTAAAGTTAATCTGAAAAATCTTAATTTCAGCAATCAGCATCGATAGTTGCTCATTTCTGTGAAACAGAGCCTTTGTACTCCCATCAGATATGAGCCATGTTCAGAAAAAGGGCATTCCACTTTGTGGGTCCATGTCCTGTCTGAGGTATAATACTCTTTGATATCAGTGTCAGCTTTTAATGTTGGCATGTTATGTTGATTGTATGAACACATATCGCATCATGTTTACACACACACTCTCTATTTCACTCACCATACTGACAGACTCCACACATTCACATAGTCAGAAGTGTGTATCTCAATGGCAGTATGTCTGTACTGAGCTTCTGCTGGATACTGACATCAGGTCTCCGGGGACCCGTGTGGATCTAGACTCGCTGGAATCAGCCTCGACTGTATTAAAGGGGAATTACATGACACGACCGCTACACGAGTGCTTTATCTACTGGCTCCTGCTTCTCTACTACACACACATAGAAACACACCTCCAGGCACCCTATGGGTCACACTCACTCAAATGTCACTCTGCCAGAGCTGTCCAAATAGCAGCGATAAAATGGAAGCGGATTAGAGAGAGAGAAGGACAGATGAGTGGCAGAGAGCAACAGAGAGAGAAGCTGCAGCAGTGGCTGTTTAAAAAAAAAAAGTATTTTGATAAGTCTTATTAAAGCACGGGGCTGTGTTGGACCGCTCACAGAGAACTCGCTTTGAACGCGCAGATGGATTAATTGATAAATATTGAGTCCATTACGTGCAAGCTTCTGCTACAGCACAGAGGAGAAAGGGTGGAAGGTTTTGGATTCGCTCCCATTTTATCTCCCTCCTCCACACACACACACACACACACACACACACAAGGCAGAGTGTTTACTGTTTCACCCTACAGTCACCAACAGATGGTGATGCTATGGGCAATCACACAGCTTTACGAGGGAAGAGAGAAAGAAAATGCCTCTCCTCTATCATCAATAGACAGTTAGTCTGACACCTCAGCCTCCACTGCATCTCTCTCTGATCCGTCGATCTGCCTTCATATTGGTGACAAACCACAGCCTTAAAACACAACAGGACAACACGCTGAGATAAAGAGGACTTTCTGATTTCACAGTTCACTCGTAGCAGCGTAGAGGAGAATCACATTCAAAAGAAATGCATCTGTCGCCTCTTTTGCCCTCTGCTGAAATGCAGCAATGTTCAGTCACGCTGGAATATGGAAACAATTGATGAATGCGTTTGTCTGGGCTGCACATCGAGGTTTAAAACATCAGTTTTACATTATTAGACTGGGAGACAATACAAGCCGGTTAATAAATTGCTGGTTAAGCTCTCTCTTTTTTTAGCTCTTCTTTTTTTTTACTTTAATAGGTACTTTAATTAGCCTGTAGTATGGCTAGCTACATCTATTTATTATCTGTGTTTTATATGTTCATTTATTTAGTAACTAGTAACTTATTTACAACTATTGAATACTAAAATTGTTTGCTGGGCTCAGTAGGATTTAAATAATATATAGATATTTTTTTTTATTTTGTTTTATTCAGCAAAAATGAATTACATTGATAAAAAATGATAGCAAAGACATTTCTAGTGCTGCAAATATATTTGGATTTCAAGTCAAAGCTGATCTTTTGGACTTCAGATTTAATTCTCAGACTCAAACTTTATTATCCTCTTTAGGGAAACAAAAATTGCAGAAAGGTGCCATAACACATGACCAAATTATTACCACAAAACAAATAATACATCATTTTTTTAGATGACTCTTCCTCTCCGCTGGACTCACTTAATGACCTCATGGCCACTATTATAAAATAATTTCTAAGTCTGTTTGTCCTGCATATACAGTAGGAACTCTAAAACAACGTCCTTATGGCAGCAACTGAAACACAGAATACAATGGGTAACCTGGGGTGCATACGATACCCATGAGCTCTCTTAATCTCTTAAAACATAATTACCGTAAATTACCATTGGACCAGTTTGGTTAAAACCGATGATCTTGCCTGCCATCTTCACAAGGCTACTCAACCTGTTCTTATTTGACAGACTCAGATTACCATACTAAGCTACAAGACCAAAAAAACAGCAGTATTTCTTGAACTTTTTTATAGACAGCCTGGGTGTTAGGTTGAAATGTCAACATGTTGTCTATAATGACCCTTGGAAACAAGACCTTCCTGTAATCTGCCACCATGTCTTTTGTTTTATTTACATTCAATTGGAGAGAAAATCTATCACACCCAGAAGTAAATTCTCCACAACAGGACCATGCCCCAAATCCTGATTGTGGAGGAGACACATAATCACTGAATCATCAGCATATTTTATGATATGACAGTTCCCGTAAATACTCTGACAATCGACTTAATGTTCAATAATTATGAGACATCTGAGACTTTAACATTATTATTATTATTATTATTATTATTATTATTATTATTATTATTATTATTATTATTATTATTATTATCATCAATTATCATCAATAATAATAATAATAATAATAATAATAATAATAATAATAATAATAATAATAATAATAATGAGGGCATACATTAAAATTTTTAATGAGTAGCAATTTTACATGTTACAATGATTTTTGAAAATCAGGTGACACTGAAGACAGGAGTAAAGGCTGCTGAACATGCATTTTTTTTATTGCAGAAATACAATTGTAAAACACTGAAATAGAAAACTATTATATTAAACTAGAATAATATTTCACGATACTATAGTTTTGCTGTAAAAATATTTTAATTATTTCTTGCAATATTGAAATAATTGATGACAAATGGAGACTATAGTAATAATACATAAATAATATACTATATTATTAAATACAGTGCCCAGCATATATGCGTACACCCCTCTCAAATCTTTTAAATTCATATTTTTAATAGTAAGCTATTAAATATTATATTTGTGCATATACAATAAATTAGTCAGTACTAAAGCCAAATCTGGAGCTTATCTAATAAAATAACCTTTGATAACGGTCCAAAATCTAGTACACCCAAATTTATATGTTATAGAAAAATATTAAATAGAAATTTAAAAAGGGGGAAAAAATCAAGGCAAGCAGAAAAATGTAAAAATTTTGTTAATTTTGTGGGTTGTAATTTATTTTTGCAATATTTTGCTTTAATTGAATTATCTTTCAATTTCTAAATATGTTTGGTAACTAAATTATTATTTTAATAAATATATCTGTTTAATAAATCTGTTTTGTTTAAGTGCACCAAAATACAATAAATTTTCTTTTTCAAAATGGGGTGCACTCAGTTATGCTGAGCACAGTACATATACTATATTATACATTATATTAAAATACATCATACATTACATACATAGTATGAAACATAATGAAAAGTAGCATAGAGTATTTTTTATGTAGTTTAAAAAAACTATGCAACATAATAAAGATACAAAGTGACAAATTGACAAAGTGACATAATAAAGAGACAAAATGAAAATATTCTGAAAATATTCAAGTTACTCTGAAATAACCAATTCAATAAACACATTTTATTTTTAATGCTATATACTGTGCGGGAGAGAGGTGATTTGTTATTATTAGCACATTATGTATTATCAGAAAAAAAAAAAAAAATAAATAAATAAATATATATATATATATATATATATATATATATATACACGTGTGTGTGTGTGCATGTATGTATGTATGTTACATGTTACAGTGGGAAGCGCTTTCGCATCACAGCAAGGTCACTGTTTTGAGCCTCAGATAGGTCAGTTGGCATGTTCCTCGAGTTTGCATGTTCTCATGTTGGCGTGGGTTTCCACTGGGTGCTCAGGTTTCTCCCACAAGTCCAAATAAATGCGTTATAAGTGAATTGGGTAGGCTAAATAGTCCATAGTGTATGTGTGTGAATGAGTGTGTATGGGTGTTTCCCAGTGATGGGTTGCATCTGGAAGGGCATCCGCTGCGTAAAACTTATGCTGGATGAGTTGGCGGTTCATTCCACTGTGGCGACCCTAGATTAATAATAAGCCGAAAAGAAAATAAATGAATAATTATTATAATCTGCTGCTTTGGTCAACTGTGATGTATTTAATTGTGTGTTTGTTTATGACACAGTTCCATCATTTAATTTTGATTACTTGTCCTGCAAGTCAGTCTTCGAAAGCTGGAATGCAGAAAGTGCCAAGGACAACACATGGTGTAATAATGGTGTTTAATTGAGGCTAAACACAGATGCGGTTTGAAGTAATGGTGCATGAGGGTGTCTCGATTTAAGTGCCGCTGGGTTTTAAAAATGTTGGTCTGGATCAGGGTCGACTCCTCAGGTCGATTCTTAGTCATGGCTGCTGCTTGACAAGGGAATGCAATCGAATTTCTCTCTCATAACACACACACACACATACGGTCACCCATATAACCCCAAACTTTCTCTTTTCAAACTTTTCCCTCTTGTCTTTCCCTTCCTGTTTCTCTCCCCATCTCTTGCCAAGCCTGTGAATCTGTGTCTCTGATTGCTATGCATTGTTTAGTTTCTTTCATTAATGCTGTGTGCCAGTCCTGCTCCTCAGATGAACAATAGCAGGCCTGCTGCAGCGGATCAATAGCAGATTGCTGATAGTGCCCCGTCCATTCGCTCTCCAGATTACATGATAAATGGTCTGGTCCATGTGTTTTGACACCCTTTCGTTCTTGTAGGGCCCGGGCCCCGGCACCGCAGCCTCCCGCGAGCCCCCTGACAGTAGCCTGGCCTGAGAGGAGAACAATGAGTAAAAGAAAAGGAGACGAGAAACAAACGTCCAAATTGGCAATCTACAGTGAGGGCCGCTGTGTGGAGGGGCCCGCGTCTATCAGCCGCTGGTAATTGTTGCTAAGAATGAGGGAAGAAAACAGAGCTTGGGAGGATTTGATGCGCTGATGAGTCGCTGGTGAGATCATGGGTGGGAGATAAGTGGGAAATGTGTAGGTTATGCTTTCCAGTGTGCGTCAGCAGTCATCTGTTTACTGGACGAAACCGAGAAAGCTGATCTGTGAAATGTAAACTTGGGTTTTACCATTGTTGTGGTACACACCTGAGTGTCTATCTACTCTCAAATGATTTTGCTGCTTGTTCAAACTACATATTTAAAATGAGCTGTCAACACAATTCTTTTCAGTTTTTTGGGACAACTTAATTGTTTTATGTTCAATTCACTTAAATTTGTGAAAGCAATTAAGTTAACCTAATTGATTTTTGTTGGGACAACATAAAGGAATGTTCGTTTGTCTGTCTGTCTGTCTGTCTGTCTGTCTGTCTGTCTGTCTGTCTATCTATATGTTTATCTGTCTTTCTATCTTTTTTTTTTTCTTTTTAAATAAAATAATTTTTATAGACCGATTCTCCCAAAATCCTGAATAGACAGCTTATGTAATTTATTGGAGGTTCTAATATTATTTGCCGTTAAAACAAAACAAAAATTAAATGAAATAATAATAAACCCAGCATTACAATATTTAGTTTTTGACCAATATATATTGCAATATAAATATATTTTCACAAGATGGTTTAAATAAATAATTGGAAAGAATTGATAACTTTACATTGATTGAAATGATTTTGTAGGGGAAGGTATTTTCATAAAATATAATGAACAAATTATAAACATAAATAAATACTATAGAACTAGAACAATAGTAATTGACAGTGCTTTTTTTGAGTCTAACAATATCGAGGTACAGAAATTCAATGATCAAAAGTAAAATAACACCATATAGTCTTCATTGTGTAAATAAATACAATTCATTTTTGTTAAAGCGACAAACTTTAATATGTCTTGTGCCCAAATGTTTTAAATTATCTTGAAATTCCACGTAGGCCTACACTGTAAAAAAAAAATCTGTAAATTAGCAGTTTTCCATATTTTGTGATTACTGTTTTTATTTTGTTCCCCCATTTGTTTGTGCTTTTGAATTACAATATGTGAACTTGATCTTTTTCAACAACTATTAACCTTGGAAAAAGTTCTAAAAAGTGACTTTTATTAACATTTTTAATGGTTTAAAGTGATATATGGTCTGTGTTGGTGTTGTATTTTACGCTACAATATCCTTATAATATACTGCCTGTACATTTTCTGTTATTTAACAGACTTATTTCTCTGTGTTATTTCTTATACAATATATAATTTCAAACTACTAAAATGTCAATAAAAGTCACTTAGTTAAGCTGTAGAGTTGTATTTTCAACAAAAGTCAACAGAGCAGAGATTAAGGTCTCATAATGCAAATAAATGGTAAACACTTGTGAATCACAAAATACATAAACTCTTAATTAACAAATATATATTTTACAGTGTAGTCAAAGGGCTTAAAAAATATCCTATTAAGGTTAGTCTTTGCAATGACTCCACAGATCACATAAGTTCTAAACTATTCTTTCTGGTTAACAATCCCAACTCAACATTGCAGGTTCTGTAATGTGACTACAGCAGATATGAACATTACAATATTGATGCTGAAATTATATTGCGCAGCTCAAATGGGATAATTTAAATCTTTGTAAGATAAATGACAATATACTGTGATTGAAACCTTATACTGTATATTCATTTTACTATAGATTGTTTTTTTTATTTAAAGAAATGTATATAATGGCATTTCTGTGTGGAGTTAGCATGTTCTCCTCTTGTTGGTGTGGGTTTTCTGCAGATGCTCCGGTTTTCCTCACAGTCCAAAGACATGCACTATAGGTGAATTGAATAGGTTAAAATTGGCTATAGTGTACTTTGTGTGTAAATGCGAGAGTATATGGGTGTTTCCCATTACTGGGTTGTGCCCGAAAGAGCATTCGTTGTGTAAACATATGCTGGATAAGTTGGCAGTTCATTCCGCTGTGGCGACCCCTGAAAGGAACTAAGCCAAAGAAAAAAGAATGAATGAAATATATATAACCAAAAGAAAAGTGTTCTCTCTCGTTCCAATGCAGATTCGAATGTTCTGCCATTTGTATTTGTCAATAGTTTTATAGACTGGTCACCAGGATTACAATAAGATTGTGTGGTTGTTTGAATCAAGATTGTGATATTTTAACACATATTTGTGTAGCTTTAATGTATAAAAATGCCACCCCTTGCAATTGTGCTCATTGTGTATTGCCCAGCTGTAGTTGCGGCATGTTTTTTCTATATTACAAACAAAAGCTGTCCTATTTATTAGAAACTGCAACAGAGGAAAAAGTCAAGGTCCTTTGGACACAAAAAAAGTGTGACAGGGAAAAAGTTAATTTCCTCATCGACACATTGTCCTTTATAATAAGTGAAGGACAGTATTTCTTTTTTTGTCAAGACTAATGACCTCCACATATGGCGTGTCGCCCATTTTAAAAAGAAACAAACAGCCTCTGGCCACGAGTACATGAGGCAGGAACTTAACCCCGTCTCTGCTGCTTCACCTGCTTTCCAAAAATGAAATGTTCCATTTGCTCTGCAGTCAAGCTCCATTAATACCACCTAAAATTACCTCAAAGAGTCAATTACTGTGTCAGTGTCTGTTATCATGGGATTATTTTTCAGTGCGCAACATCTTGTTGCTTTTCTGATGCTTAAATTGTTAAAGTGAGAGAAAAGCAAGTATCAGTCCTTCTCTCCCTGATCAGTCATCATTTCCATCAGGAGAGGAAGATTTGTGGAGGAGAGGGTTCCACAATAATGTGTATAATGCACATAACAACCCCATTAAAAGAGGGATAAACATAATATAAACATATATTTACAACGCCCTCCACCCCCAAAATAATAATAGTAATAATAATGTTCAGCATGCGGATTTAGTTCATTTTCATTTTAGTTATTTTTATCTAATTTAAGACATTTTAAAAGAATAAAGAATATTATGCATGTACGAATTCAGGACCTACTTTATATTACAATGTTGGTCTCATTTGTTGTCACAAAACTGTGATCTACATTTGAACTAGCGGAAAGAAAATGCCATACAACACCATTGATAAAACATTCTAAATCACCATGAGTATTAGAGCTAGCATTATAGACAAATGGGAAATTTAAGATCTGTTTAACAAGATTTAAAACCTATAACACAGAATTTAAGAAAATTTAAGGCCTGCATTTTTTATTTGACATTGTTTTAACTTTTTAAGACCGCAAAGACTTTATTTTGTGAAAAAAACAGAGATCAAAATTAGAGAACAGCAATGATTGTACATTTTGGAGGTTATAACAGTTACAAATAAGTAGGAAGTGTATTTAATTACTTTGTCGCCAACAAATTTTCCAGAGATTTTCAATCAGGTTTAGATCAAGACTCTTAACAGGCCATTCCATTATTACAGTGTTCTCAGATCACCACAAGTAGCCAATTACTGCGTCAATGTCTGTTATTCTGGGATTATTTATCGGTGTTCAACATCTTGTTGCTTTTCTGATGCAGACTAAAGACCTTAGGTCTTTGTTAAAGTGAGAGAGAAGAAGGTATTAGTCCTTCTCCATCAAGAGAGGAAGATTTATGAAGGAGGAGAGGGGGCTTCCATAACAATGTGAATAATTCACTTCTGTCATCTGTTCAGAAATATTGCGCAGATCCAGCCTCCTGTCTGTCCGCCCTCAGCCGGTATGCAGCAGCTCCAGGCACTTTGACAGACGGACATCTGTAGCTCTGATTGTGAAGCTGCCAATAGGACTGAGGTGCTTCAAAGGCATGAATCTGAATGACTGCAGGCTAATTCTCTCATTCATTTCAATCAAGTTCAATGCCGATGTGACCTCCGGATTATGGGACGAGTGTATAATTCATCCCAGCATGCTTTGATGAGCGTGTTTATCAGAGAGAGAGAGAGAAGGGTTGTGTACTGCATTGGTGGTTTGGATTGGGAAGTGGGTTTGTTAGTTGTTTTTGGTTATATTTGGAGGCCATGGCCGAGTTTTGGATGTCAAAAAAAATTTTTTTTTTTTGTTTGAATGTGAATCTGAATTTGCAGTTATGAAAAACAGCATGTATAAGGCTGATAAATAAAGTTGACCAGCCAGTGTGAAAGAGCTTAACAGAACTATGTCACTTGTTCTGTTGTAATATAACTAACATTGAGTATTCTCCACATTCCTGTAGGGACAAATACTATGCTGACTCTCAGATTGCATATGTAGGGGATCTACAAATCCGATTATGAGAGAACTTTTATTTTGAAATTTGACATGGGCGCCGCCATTACTTTCTCCGGTGTGTATGTGTGTGTGACAAACGCGGGCAGGCACAGAGAGTGAGGGGAGAGAAAATGGCGAGTTGTGACAGCAGTGGTGAGCTTATGAAGATTGTGACATTATAAAACTTTTTGATCAACTTAAAAAGTTAACTGATGATATACATTAAAGCTAGATTACATTGCTTCTAAGTCTCGTTGATTTTAAGTCTCAGTATAGTTCAACAAGCCAGTTGTTAGTAGTGATGCAGCAAGATTTTCGCCGTGCTCGTGAGTGAAGCGGAATAACAGGCCTGCTGTTGAAGTCATTCGGGGTATTCTGTGCTGAAGTTGAATACTCCCGTGCATTTTTGAGATTTACATCCAGATTTTTGTTAGTTCAAACTCAAAACGTAGTGGATGTGTGGCTTATTTTTGCGAGGATTTTTGCATTGGAAAGCGTCTTTTGTTCGTTGTGTTCTCTGGTTGATCGCCGTTGGACTGGATTGTGGCCTTGTTGGATCGTGCTGTGATCACGAGGGCAATCGTTGGGGATCAAAGAGTAAAAGAAACATTACCCTGCCTTTCCAGACTCCTTTCAGCGCTCCGTCCTGGACTCAAGGGTGGTGATGTACAATATTTTGTTCGCTTTTCCTTGAATATTGGTAAGACATCTTTCTCTTTCAACAAGTATAAAAACAGAACTGTGCTTTAAGGAAACTTTCGTTTGAGAAACTGTAAATTGTGCGTTTTCCACAAAGAGACTTATTTGTTTGCCAGTCTACTGACATTTTGACTCGTGAATGGACTGAGTATATTTTTTCAGAATTTTGAAAGTGAATTTCTAATTTGCAGTGAACTTTTTTTGATCAAAACTGATTGTGAATGTGAAACTTTTCATTGTTTAAGGTGTAACTGAATTTTCTTTATGATTGTCTATATTTGATTTGATTCTGAGCTAATTGAATTTAAAACACTAACTTTTCATGTGAAGAAACAAAAGAAAACTCATTCAATTAGTCTCATAAGACTAATACTTTTTGTTAAAATAAATATATTTTTTTGTTTAGTTACATTGAGTAAACTGAAGTCCTTTATGCTAAGGCGTGGGGCCGTCTCATCTATCCTGTTAGATCTGGGAGGGTGGGTTTTTCTGAGTTTTTACACACTCACATACACACTTCAGGCTACCACCGTGAAAAAGATATATCCTGAAGCCCACCTCACTTTATCTGTAGCTCCATATAGCAACCTGATAGACACTCACATATAACTACTAGTTATACTGAGACCTAAAGCATTGGGTGGGGGGACTAAGATCCTGTTGCTCACTCAGTCTTCCTTAGTCTAAAGTTTATTATCTGCCCCACAAGGCGGTGGCATATTCCCCTCCGCCACACATAGCAACATTATTAAACTAAACAGTTGCTTTGTTACATTTTTATGAATTTATTTGTCATTTGAACTATCTTTTTCTTGTCAATATTAAGAGCGTTTCCCTAATGTTCAAAGTCCTATTGTCAAGGTTAATTGTTACCGCTGTTGTGTTTTGTATGCTGAATGTCAACTTCTGTTCTTGACTCAATTAAGGCTGTTTGCGAGATGTTGTCATGCTATTGCTAATGAGAGTTATGTTAACCCCATTAACTGTACAATAGACTGTGGAGATCAAAGTAAGAGAACAATTTACGAAAATATATTTATGAACAAATTTTTTCAGTGATATAATCTTCATTCTTCAAAACTTGAAGGAATTTTAGTTGTCTACTCTGCTAGCAGAACTAGTAGAAGCATTTTTCAAATGTAACCAAGGCACTTAAAACAAAAACCCTTCCTTATTTTGTTGTAAACAGTGACCAAAATTATAGAAAGCCCATAATAATATCAATGACTAAATTGAAGAAAGATTACAACTATAATTTCTCATAAATATCGCTGTAGGAAGTGTGCAGATCTTGATCAGCTCTAATTTAGTCTCTTCCACAATTTGGTAAAGGTAGATTGTGTCTGAGACTGGACCAATCCAAAAACCAAAGATTTTTAATCAGGTTTAGATCAGGACTTTATTCCAATATTTTAATCTTCAAGGGAACTGCTTTATCACTTTTGCTGTGTGATCCAACAAAGAGACTCAGAAAGAGCCACAGAAAACAATACTCCAAAGCCATGGCATTTCCTCCTCCACATTTCAATGACTATAGGCACTTTTTGTTTAGATTTAGTTTCGTTTAGTTTTTAGCTGCTTCTCCACTATCGAGCCAAGTGAATGGACGAAAGTATCAGTCGAAACTGATTAAAGTCTCAAAAGATTTGTGTTCAACAGAAAAAAGAAACTTATAAAAGTTTGAGGAACATTACAATATGAAGCACTTGAGGGTGCGTAAAAAATGAGTACATTTGTATTTTTGGAGGAATTATTCATTTAAGAGATAAGTTTTTTTGGAACAACCTTGATTTTCAGTTTTCTGACCAGTTGTCATATTCTGGAAAAAATGCTTTAAAAGACAATATTTTACTTGAATTTTGTTATTATAATTTATAAAGCAACTTTTAACATTTTATTCAAAGTAATACCTAATAAATCCAGAGAAGATGATTATACCTATGGAAAAATATTTGGAGATAATTCTTTAAACTTTTAAATTCTGATTACTGATATATAATAACAGTGTGAATAAACACTGATATGTTTCACTATTTTACTTCAAAACACTATTTTTAATTGCCCTGTTTTCTGATTAGCCAAACAAAGAGCAAACCACTCCATTGACTACTTACCAATAAGTTTTAATGCTGCTGCCAAAGCCTCCCTTCTGCAAAACTTGGCACTCTTTAATGTCTAAAGCTAACTAGATAACTATCCTTTTAAGTGAAATGAATAATAATTAAGAAAATTATAGTTAGGTTTTAGGCAACATATGACATTGGAATTGCAAGAGTGACTTTGATGAGTTGGGATCAACCTTAAGTTCAAAGCCAAATGTTTGTACCTAAAAGGTCTGTAGTGGCACTTTAAGCATACAAATTAATACCTAAAAGCAAACCCTATATATTTTTTGAGTTTATAATATTCTCACATCAATAAAAAGTTATTTTAGGACACAAATATATATCAATCAATTAATCGCAGCATGAAAATGTGATACCGGCACATGCCTGATATATATATATATATATATATATATATATATATATATATATATATATATATATATATATATATATATATATATATATATATATATATATATCAGGCATGTGCCGGTATCACATTTTCATGCTGCGATTAATTGATTGAGCTTTTATCACGGTATACGGTATTATCACGATATTGTAATTTTACTAGAGAAACAGGTAAAAAAACACAAAAAAACTTCAGTTTTGTCAACTTAGTAACTTTAATAACTTTTTAATTAACTAAAGGTACTTCAAACATTTAAATACAAATAAATATAAATAAAACAATACACAATATAAAAGTAAACTTGAGCAATTATATCAAAGTGAATGTGCAAAGAGAAACCGTCTTCGATCAGCAATCCCTCTGCATTTTTTTGGAACCCAAAATATTTCCAAACCTCTGACTTTTTTTTTGAAGGGGGATAAATTGTCAGTAGCGTTCCTTTTTCCGCCATGCTTCTTCTTCGTGTGAGGATTAGAGAGCGGTGGCAGCAGCGGCGCGCGCTGTGTGCACACAGTGCTTCTACATGCGGGGATTGTTTACATCAGAGTGCGCATCAGTTCTGCGCAGCATATAAGCAGTGTTTCTTCAAGCGGTTGATGGAAAATAAGCTGAAGGGGGATAAATTGTCGGCAGCGTTCCTCCTTCCGCCATGCTTCTTCTTCGTGTGAGGATTATAGTGCGGTGGCAGCGGCGGCGCGCGCTGTGTGCACACAGTGCTTCTACATGTGGGGATTGTTTACATCAGAGTGCGCATCAGTTCTGCGCAGCATATACGCAGTGTTTCTTCAAGCGGTTGATGGAAAATAAGCTAAGGCGCGTTCTAAGAATATAAATTCGGATCTATTATTTTTCACGGTATTTTGAAGTGCCCGCGATAACAATATCGTGCATATTCATTACCATGATTTATCGCATTACCGAATACCGGCACAAGCCTAATATATATATATATATATATATATATATATATATATATATATATATATATATATATATATATATATATATATATATATATATATATATATATAAGCTAAATTTTGGAGGCATTATGAAAGTTTCAAAAGTGTATCTCATGCTATCTTACAGGTAAAATAATGTGCCTTTAAGGTACCAATGTGGACCTGTTGGGTACAAACATGTATATTTTGATAAAAGACTCGCACAGCGCCAGCTCTTGGAGCTTTATTTTTGAGAGTGAACAGACAAGTAATATTCTCCTATCCATTTCTATATACAACTAAATGAATGTAATATGTCTCTAGGTTCTAGTACAGCTGCATAAAGTGTTCAAACTCCTAATTTTGTCTTTAACAATGAGTTGTTTGTGTCTTTACATTGTGTATACAGTACATAAAGTTTAAATGTAGTCATCACTACCTGCTTTTTGTTCAGGAATCAGTTCACTTGTAAAATTTGGTTGTCTGTCCTGTAAACAAACTGTGTGTACAGAACAGCATTAAGCCCTAAGAAGAGCAATGACAGCCATATTTAGCTGCAGTGTGTACGTGGCCTGTGTAATTTATTTGAAAGAGGTGCATAAGCTGTATCAAGCACCCTTTCTTGTGCTTTTACCATGGTGAAAAAGACCTTGACAGTAGATGCTGCTTTCTCAGTCGGAGGCTCAAGGCATTGCTCTGTTTCTGAACACACGTGCAGTACATGACGTTAATCCTCTCATTTTGTCACAGCAAGTGGCAATTCCATCATCTCTATCAGAGACAGACACATCTCATCTCCTGTTGCTCCGTGTCCAAACCCAACTTCCCAAAACGCTGCCTGTTTTGCCTCTGTTTGTCTGTCAGACTCCGGCTCCCAGTATGCTTTACCTGTCTGTCTGTCAGCTGCAGCAGCTAGAGGATGTTCGGCTCCAAACGTCAGTCTGCTCTGCTATTTCAGGTCTCATCCCTCCCAATTGCTCAGATGTCCCGACAGGGGGCAGGACATGATGCTATGTGTGTGTTTGAGAAGTGGGTTTTTTTAGCCCTTGTGCGTTGTTCTTACCTCAAGGCTATTTTAATAGCTTCAAGACATGTATATAATGCCACTTCCACTGCATGGTACAGCTCTGTTTGGTTTGGTTTGAATTTTTTTAGTATTATGTCAGCTGAGGGCTCAAGTGAGCTCCATACCATTAGTAAAGTGTGGCATGTAAACACTGTAGATTACTAATCCCCTTTTCCGTCAACATGAACTGGGTGCTAGTTCAGAGCCAGTGCTACTGCTGGTTCAGAACTGGTTCTACTAGTGAGCCTTTTAAGGGGCTGTTCACTCTGTAAAAGTCAATTACTTGACTGTACTTAAGAGTAAACTCGTTGCCTTATTATTATTATTATTATTATTATTATTATTATTATTATCATCATTATTAGTATTAAGTAATAAACCTATGGGCATAATTATATTAAGTTAATAGGTTTACTGACTTTTTTAAAAGAGCATCTATTTTACCCCTTTTTTTCAAGATTTAATGTAAGTCTTTTATGTCTCTAGAATGTGTCTGTAAAGTTTCAGCTCAAAACACCCATCAGATTATTTATTATACCTTTGTGTGTATTGGAAATTTGAGTTGTGAGGACATTGTTGCTGTTTGTGTTGCCTGTGCCTTTAATGCAATGGAGCTGGTTCTCCCTGCCATTCCCACGTGCGTTTCAGAGCCAGAGAGATTGCTCACTATTGCTCTGATGGGTGTAGTCTTCTCCTGCTGCATCTCATGCATAAGCAGCACAGTGACAGACAAAAATGAAGCAGATCTCCCTTAATACAGTAAGAGCTTTCCCAACGGTTATTTGATGTATTTGTTGTGGAGTTAATTCAAGCCTTTGTGCAACGATGAGTCACACACAGTGCTCACCATGAGTCCTGTGACAAGAACCAACCAATCAGTTTTACACTTTGCATATACGCATTTCAGTAAAAATTAAATAATGACTAGTGACCCCAGACAAATGCAAAGCACCCAGATACTGCAGTGTTAAATAAATAAAACTTGTATCAGAGATTCAGCAAGGGTTTATATGGTGGATTCACAAAGTACCGTTGATGGTTGATTGGCAAAAACAGACACCATGGGAGCCCAGATGTACCTTGCTTTTTCACACAGTTTTAGATGAGATATGTGAACAGACTTTTAGAACGTCTTGACTTTTCCACTGAAGCAACCATTACAATTTGCCAAAGAATAAAAGACAAAGTAAAACAAACTTGAGTCTTCTCCGGATGCACTATGATGCTGCATAATACAAGTTGAGCAATCAACACACACATTGGACTTTAAATAAACAAACCATTAATCTGACAACTATCTAAACGCAAGCATTAATGAGGAGGCTTGCATCTATTCAGTCAGTGATGATGAAATGCATACACAGCTATAGAGACATTGTAGAGGCTGGTGTAATGTATACTGAGAACGTCTTATCTTTTTAAGCAATGCAAACGCAGATACTTTATCCCGCTTATTACAATGCTACTTGCCACAAAACATTGTTATGACTTGTAATAGTTTATTTATTCTTCAATTAAATGCAAAGCTGGCAGAAACAAATAGAGCTGATGGAGCATTCACTAACCTGGCATTATTCAGTATAGCATTATTCAGTATAAATTGTGTCAAAAATGTTGAAAAAAAACTGTTTTATTTAGCGGTTGTTAACTGGGAATAACATACCTTGTGATGTTGCAACTGGCCAATCAGAAACAAATATTCCAGTAATAACATGTTCAGTATTGTTCAGCAACTGTTTCTGTTTGTCTCGTTTGTCACGGTAACTCTGGCCCATTAAGCAAGCGGTTCTTTGTTGAAGCCCAGTGATGTTATGGTGCAATCTGGATTAGAACTGGTGCTTTGAGTGTCAAAAAACAAAGAAGTGGTTTCAAACTAGGCTCTCATTTACTTGGAAGGGCTACGATTGGCTGGGGAGAATTTTTAGTACCTGCATCACTGAACTTGTGACACAATAACATCAGTTCTGTGACACAATATGTCTGTCATCCAACCCATTTTGAAGCAGAACTATACTGAAGTGAAGTCAAACCTGGGCAATGCTGTGGTGAGTTGTACCACACAGAGCAAAAAGAGTCATAAGCATTGGGTTGACTGTGGATAACATTTTCTTAATGGTTATAACCAACATTTCAACTTGATACTGCATTTCATCAGTTCAGATATTAATATGCAGCCAATTCGAATGTTATCACTCAATTGAATGGGAATTATCAGTGGTTATTAGCTAATAGATATGGGCTAGTAGGGGCCTTCTTCGGCTACTAGTAGGTTCAGAAGGCTGTTATCTTCCATCCACATGGTTAATCAGCTATAGATCACATACGGCTGTGGCCGTAAGTTAACGAGAATTATTTATATTATTTATTAAATTTCCCATTTATTGTATTATATTAACACATAGCCCAGGGGTGTCCAAACTACAGCCCGCAGGCCATCTGTGGCCCACAATCAGTTATGTGGCGGCCCGCAAGACTTTTTATAAATCTCAGTAGAATCTGGCCTGCTATACAAACATGAATGTAATTCAATAAATAACCACCGGGTGTCGCTATCACATGCCTTCAATTAGGCAGCAGTTCCTGTTATGAAGTAAAAGAAACCGAACAAACTGAAGGAAAAATAAATTGATAATCACGTTTTGGCGAGCCATGGCACAACCAAGAAAAAGGAAAATCAACAGTGAGTGCAGGAAACTTCAGTCACGTTGGGGCAAAGAATATTTCTTCACAGAGGTCAGTGGAATATGTGTCTGTTTAATTTGCCAGGAATCATTTACAGTAATGAAGGAATATAATATCAAAAGACATTATGACACAAAACATGAGGCCTTCAGCTCTTACACTGGTGCCGAACGAGATCACAAAGTAAAACAATTAGCAGCTGCCCTCTCTGCTCAACAACAGCAGTTTTTTTCGTGCTTATAAAGTGGAAGAAAATTCTACGCTGGCTAGTTATGAGGTAGCTCAGCTAATAGCACAGCACAGGAAACCCTTCACTGAAGGAGAATTTATATAGGAATGTCTGATGAGTGTTACAACTGTAATTTGCACAGAGAAGATTCAAGATTTTAAAAACTTAAGTCTTTCTAGAAACACAGTTGGAAGATGAATTAAAATAATTCCAAAATTCCACACTCACACACACACATACACACACACACACACACGTGACTTATGTAAAATTTGGCCCGGGACAACGTTTTTGTTTTTTTTTTGCATCTGGCCCTCGGCCCAAAAAGTTTGGACCCCTGGTCTAGCCCAACCCTAAGCCCAACCGTCACAGCAATGTAAAAACAGATCTGGATCTGGAGTCATCTCTATTAGTATAGCTGATTAACCACGATAATTATTTACATTATTTATTAAATTTCCCATTTATTGTATTTCAATAACGTCTACCTCAACCTCAACCCTAAACCCATCCATCACAGTATCTATAAGTCACAGTAACTATGAGTATATGTGGATGGATTATAACAGCCTTTTGAGCCTACTAGTAGGCACAGAATGCCCCTACTGGCCCATATCTATCAGCTGATAACCACTGATAACGCCATTTCAAGCGAGTTATAACATTCGAAGCGGGTGCAGCATGATGTTTCAGAAATCTCAGATACAAAATGTGAATGTCAGCATTTCCATCCACTAATAAAATATTTATTTAATTTATTTTAAAATGACACTTTAAATAAGATTTAATTTATTAGCATTTATAAGGTAATGTGAACAAAAAAATAAAAATTAAATTAAACAGCACTTATTAATTTTATTGTAAATTCCAATATTTAGTAATACATTACTTAACCTCCTTCAAAGTTTGTATTTGGCACTAAAATGAACATGAATATTTGTGTTTCCTAGCATTAACAAAGCATAATACATGCTGTAAAACTTATGCTCATCATTAGCTCAGGTTAGTCAATGTACACTCACCGGCCACTTTATTAGGTACACCTCCAACTGCTCGCAAATTTCTAATCTAAGAAAGGTGATTTTAGACTTTGAATGTGACTTTTGACTTTGAATGTGAGTATTTCAGAAACTGTTGATCTATGGTAATTTTCACGCACAACTATCTATACGCTTTCCAAAGAATAGTCCAAAAAAATGAAAATATCCAGTGAGCGGCAGTTCTGTGGGCACAAATGCCATGTTGATAGATCAGAGGATAATGGCCAGACTGGTTTGAGCTGATAGAAAGGCAACAGTAACTCACATAACCACTCGTTACAACTGAGGTATGCAGAAGAGCATCTCTTAATGCACAACACATCCAACCTTGAGGCAAATGGGCTACAACAGCAGAAGATCATATCAGGTGCCACTTCTGTCAGCTAAAAAAAAGAAAACTGTGGATTGGAATATTGGAAAGACGTTGCCTGGTCTGAGGAGTCTCGATTTCTGCTGTGACATTCAGATGGTGGGGTCAGAATTTGGCATCAAAAGCATGAAAGCATGGATCCATCCTGCCTTCTATGAATGGTTCAAGCTGGTGGTGGTGATGTAATGGTGTGGGGGATATTTTCACACTTTGGGCCCATTAGTACCAATTGAGTATTGTGTCAATGCCACAGCCTACCTGAGTATTGTTGCTGACCATGTCCATCCCTTTATGACCACAGTGTACCTTCTGATGGCTACTTCCAGCAGAAAAACCCACCATGTCATAAAGCGCAAATCATTTCAGACTGGTTTCTTGAACATGACAATGAGTTCACTGTACTTAAATGGCCTCCACAGTCACCAGATTTCAATCCAATAGAGCACCTTTGGGATGTGGTGGAACGGGAGATTCGCATCATGGATGTGCAGCCGACAAATCTGCAGCAACTGTGTGATGCTATCATGTCAATATGGACCAACATCTCTGAGGAATATTTCCAGTAGCTTGTTGAATCTATACCACGAAGGATTAGGGAAAATTAAGGAGGGCAAAAGGTGGTCCAACCCGGTACTAGTAACGTGTACCTAATAAAATGTGTTTTGACTAATGTTTACAACTGAGGCATTTATTTATTCATTTGTTTGTTTGTGAATCAGATAGTGTTTGCCGTATTAACTGACTGATTACATTAAATATTTGTAGTATTTACTTTTCTAAAATGTATTTAATTTAATTTCATAGCAGTGTATGTGTGCGCACTTATGTGTACTGCATATGCATGTCTGTGTGAGCATGTGTGTGTGGTTTGTAAGTATCTGCATTTATGTGTGTGTGTATATGCACTCGGTGGGCTTCACCTGTCCAGTATCCGGCGTGTCCAGTGGCTCATGTCTTCTGTCAGAAAGAGAGCAGCAGAGAGACAGTGATGACGTGAGCAGCGGGACCAGCTGAAAGGGTCAAGCCTTCAACCAGTCACAGATACAGGGAGAAAAAAACCAAGAGAGAGAGAGAGGAGAGCCATGTGGCAGTGATTTCCCTCTGACAGGCTGTCAAGGCCATCAAATGCTGCCATACTGCACTGTCATTCGCACCTGCATTCCGACCGCACTCGCAGCACACAGAGACGGAGGACGAGACAGAAAGAGAGAGAGTTAAAGAGCTGCTTTTGAATCAGATCTTGAAAGTTTGAGTGTATATTCTCAAAAACTTTTCTCACAAAGGATACACCTTTCTTCTCTTAAAGAGCTATTTACAGTATAATTGATCCATGCTTAAAAAAATAGCATGAAGCCTAATCTACCTGTTCTGATATTCTGTAATATTATTGTGACACATTTACTATTGTTGATATAATAATTGTTATAACTTATATATTATTATTATATTATTATTTTTATTATTATTCGACTGTTACACTAGGTTACAAGTGTTTGGTAAGTAATGACTCGAGTGATTCGGGGCTCAGTCAACTATTAATAGCTCTATTATGACTATTACTACTACTACTACTACTACTACTAAAAATACAAAATAATTATAATTATTATTATTATTAGTGGTTCGAGCCCTGGCTGGGTCAGTTGGCATTTCTATGTGGAGTTTGCATGTTCTCCCCGTGTTCACTTGGGTTTCCTCCAGGTGCTCCGGTTTGCCCCACAAGTCCAAAGACACGTGCTATAGGTGAATTTGGTAGGCTAAATTATCAGTAGTGTATGAGTGTGTATGGATGTTTCTCAGTGATGGGTTGCAGCTGGAAGGGCATCCGCTGCGTAAAAACATATGCTGGATAAGTTGGCAGTTCATTCAACTGTGGCGACCACAGATTACTAAAGGGACTAACCCGAAAAGAAAATGAATGAATGAATTATTATAGTCAATATTAATATCAGTGTCGTTATTTTTTTATTAATCAATAAAACACGTTAAAATGTCAATTAATTTCTATAATTAGATAATCATAATTCATACCTTTATAAGAATAACTATATGCACTCACCAGCCACTTTATTAGGTACACGTGTCCAACTGCTCGTTAATGCAAATTTCAGCAGCCCAGCAGAACCAATTAAGCATGGTGTCAATGCCACAGCCTACCTGAGTATTGTTGCTGACCATGTTCATCCCTTTATGACCACAGTGTACCTTCTGATGGCTACTTCCTGCAGGATTAAGCGCCATGTCATGAAATGCAAATCACCTCAGACTTGTTTCTTGAACATGACAATGAGTTCACTGTACTCAAATGGCCTCCACAGTCACCAGATCCTCAATCCAATAGAGCACCTTTGGTATGTGGTGGAACGGGTGAGTCCCATCATGGATGTGCAGCCAACAAATCTGCAGCAACTGTGTGATGCTATCATGTTAATATGGATCAAAATCTCAAAGGAATATTTCCTTTACCTTGTTGAATCTATAAAAGATTAAATCAGTTCTGAAGGCAAAAGGGGGTCCAACCCGGTACTAGTAAGGTGTACCTATTAAAGTGGCTGGTGAGTGTATAACATAAATATTTAAATTATTCTTCATTATCATCTTCTTCTTTTTCTTCTTAGTGTATAATTATTATAACTATCATTAACTATTGTCAGCAATAATTTAAGGGGATAAATAAATAAGAGGCAGAAAAAAAACATCCATTATGATCATTTTCAATCCATTTGTATTGTTAGATGTCCTTCGTAACAGACAAGTCTTATTGATTCACCATGTGGACAATAGTAGGACCCTAAGTTACGCAATCGTAAATGTTTATATAACACACGAATATTCGTATTCTAGGTGCAGGAATGGTGTGGATTTGCATTTTCCGAGTAGTTCTGTGACTGTGGCTGCCCTCAGGTGAACACAGTAGGAAGCGATTGAGGTGAGACCCCCTGCGGGCCGCCGCTGATCTGACGGCAGCTTTCGTTCAGCTCTTTACTCCCGGAGCGAGGGTCTCCCCTGCAGTCAGCTTCACCCAGAGGGAAACCAGCTCCTTCAGATCTCAAGCCATGTGGGTGGATGTCTTTGATCACTGCGCTGCCTTAATACAGAGGGCCGCTTACTCCACACAGCGCCAAAAAAAATCTCTTACCTGAACCGCACACACGCAGATATGAGCTTCACACACACCGTATTTACATCCACTCCCTCAATCAGACCCTTAAATAGCTGTGCTCCAGGATGTGCCGCTTAGAAGAAGAGAAAAAGCGAGTACAAGAAAGAAAAACAAAGAAAAAAGAAACACAAACGACTGCGGCTAACTGGACTAATCCTCCAACCTTTAATTAAAACCTTCTAATGATCTATGAGAAAGAAATAAGGAGGCTTGGGGAGAGAGCAAGAGAGAGAGAGAGGGAGGGAGGAAGAAGAAAAAGGGAAGAGAGAGGCAAAGCGACAAAGAAGAAAAAGTCATTTTCCAGCACTGCAGTCTATTTTCTACCTCACTCCTCCCAGGCCTGCGTCTCGTCACCTCCAGACACACTTTTTCGAAGACATTTGTTGAAGGATTTACTGGACTCCGGAGGGGCCCTAAATTTGCAATGCAATAACCAGGAGCATATGAAAGAGTAGCCTATGCAGACACTTTTAAGATCGTTTTATTATCCTGATAAGAAGATGGAGAAGAAAAAAAGGAAGAAAAGGAGGAGAATGGGGGAAATGGAGAATAAGTTGATGTACAGAGAGAGAGAGAAGAGAGGGACCAACTTACAGGGGTAAATTAAGATCTCAGAGGAGAGAGTGAAAGAGGGGAAGTCGAGCAAAGTGATGGAAAATCCCTGAACATTTTACTTTTCCGCAGATAGATTGAATCCACATTCGTTTTGATAAACAAGAACAATCGGGTCCAACTGTTAAACTGCTTGATGCAAATATCCAATTACATTGCAGCAGCTCAGTGTAGATGTGATCAAGAGGATCTGCTGAAGTTCAAACTTAACACCAGAATGGGAAAGAAAGGTCATTTAAGTGACTATGAATAGGATGATATTGTTGCTGCCAGATGGGTTGATCTGAGTATTTCAGAAACTGCTGATCTACTAAGATTTTCATGCACAGTCATCTCTACACTGTAAAAAACATCCAAAAATTAGCAATTTTTTTGTAATATGTAATTCATGTTATTAATTTTTTTCTCATTTTTGTTTATGCTTTTGAATTGCATTATGGGACCTTAATCTTTCTTTCAACAACTTTTAACCTTGAAAAGTTAGAAAAAGTTACTGGTATTAACTTTTTTAATAGTTTGAAGTGATATATTGTCTGTGTTGGTGTTGTATTTTACGATACAAAAACAATAATATGATAATAAATCAGGGCTGCATGGTAGCGCAGTGAGTAGCACGTTCACCTCACAGCAAGAAGGTCACTGTTTCAAGCCTCAGCTCTGTCAGTTGGCATTTCTGTGTGGAGTTTCCATGTTCTCCTCGTGTTGGCGTGGGTTTCCTCTGGGTGCTTCGGTTTCCGTGCTATAGGTGAATTGGGTAGGGTAAATTGTCCATAGTGTATGTGTGTTAATGAGTGTGTATGGATGTTTCCCAGTGATGAGTTGCAGCTGGAAGGGCATCCGCTTCGTAAAACATATGCTGGATAAGTTGGCGGTTCATTCCACTGTGGTTACCCCAGATTAATAAAAGGACTAAACCGAAATGAAAATGAATGAATGAAAAATAAAACAATGGTAATAAACTGCCAGCACAATTGAGAGGGGTCTGGATGCAGACCTGGCGCAGTTACAATCTGAGCTCCCTGCAATGCTTTTTAATGCCCACACCTAACCCTATCCCTAACCCTACCCCTCACAGTGACGTCACTAGATCCATTGAGTGCTTTGTGTCTGACATTGCATCTCTGAGATATGCAATCTCAGCTTGCATCATCAAGGCTGCATCCAGATACTATTGGATGAATTTTCAACATCAAAAGTCGACAGAGCAGAGTTGAAGGTCCTATAATGCAATTCACTGTAACTAAAGGTAGAACACTTGTGAATCACAAAATACAGAAACTGTTCATTAATAGATATTTTTAACAGTTCAGGGTCTGTGAAAGTGAGTGAGTGGCAGTTCTGTAGGTTAAAACAAAAATGCTTTGATGCCAGAGGAGAATGACCATGAGCTGATAGAAAAATAGCTTGCAGTAAATAACCTTAATAAGAGTAAATAAGTCTTAATAAGAGCATCTCTGAATACAAAACATATAAAACTTTGAAGCAGATAAGCTCCAGAAGAGCACATTGTTGACTAGGGGTGTGACGAGATCTGATATTTCTCACAAAATCAGACTGGTCTTGTGAGATTGTTATAGTTGGTGTCAATATATTATTTGTCCAACGAGGCAATTGCAGTGATTTTTAAGTAACACCAAAAACCAGATCCGAACTAGCATCTGGTTCGTGCTGCTAAAACTGGATATGTTTACCATATAATAACTCTGTAAATAACTCTATAAGGCGAACTCCAGGTGTCCAGAGTTCAAGTCCTGGCTCACAAACATTTCCGGATCTCCTCCTTTTCTTTCTCTTTCTCCAACTTTGATTCCTCTCTAAAAGTCTAACAATCTTGTTTCATCTTGTTCTCATGAACCCAGTCTCTCTTTATAGTATAATTGTCTCAACACTAATGGCTGATTTATACTTCTGAGTCGAGTGATCGGCGTGTCCCACAGTGCCTGCCCTGTGTGCAGTCGTGCATTTATACTTCTGTGTGCTGTTTGTGTTGCTCTGCAATAGCACTTCTGAAACGCTAGCTGGCAGTAGGTTTTTATGTTCCTCTGTGTCGCGTTTCTTTGCGGGTGTTTTGTTTTTTCTGAACACTAACAAAATAGCTAAAACTTGCTCATTCAGAGGTGGGAACCGGCTAATGTGCAATAAGTTTAATCATAAGGTAAACACAAAACAAAGGTTTCCATCTGGAGCTCCTTCACGGGACTCGACACTTGTAAACACTCGCTTCATCGGGCTCGCGACTTTCAGGGCGTAGCTTTGCACACTTGACATTGGTGGGGACG